>NW_027310520.1:5000-7500 GCF_047496795.1 Chiloscyllium punctatum
GGCACTCGGCGCCAGCAGGGGAGACAGGATCAGACGCCCCGCCGGCCACTTAAGGCCGAGGACGAACCACGAGACGGGCGGCTGCAGCAGCGGGCGGCCTGCAGCTCCCAGCACTCTCAATCGATCAACCATCGAGTCGGGTCAGCGTGTCAAACCGGCGAGCTCCACGGTCAGGCCGGCGGCGCACCAGCACCGGACCTCCGCGGCTCCCTTCACTCTTTCCACTGCCAGCCAACCGAGAGACGGACCCAATGCGGACGTGCAGAGCTTAGGCAGACCCCCCACTGGAGGCTCAACACTTCGTGGCAGCTCCGTGTCCCAGAGACCAGGAGGGTTGGCACACACACACAGTGTGAACCACCGACAGCCATTCTGGGACCGGTGACAGCCGTGCTGGCCCCACTGCCACGACACAGACGGACGCCAGGCCGCGCTCCCCGGCGGGGGGATGGCGTCGAGCCTGACGAACGGAATGTGCAGGGTGGGGGGGAAAGGCCAAGCGCTCCGACGCCGGAGGGCTCCGGAGTCTGAACTTAGGGGGACAAAGAGGACGGGTCCTCTGCGACACCCCAGCCGCGCTCTCGCCAGCCAAGGCGAGTGCGATTGATTGCCAAACGACCCTCAGACAGGCGTGGCCCCGGGAAGAACCCGGGGCCGCAAAGTGCGTTCAAAGTGTCGATGATCAATGTGTCCTGCAATTCACATTAATTCTCGCAGCTAGCTGCGTTCGTCATCGACGCACGAGCCGAGTGATCCACCGTCAAGAGTTGTCTGAGTTTGTTTTAGGTCTCTCCCTCGCCAGAGGAAAGCGACCCGGACCGCACATACGCTCCCCACCTTGAGCTACAGCCACCTGCACGCCGGCTGTGCGGGCGGAGCAGGGTGGCGTGAAGCGATGGGGAGCACCATCCTGGTGCGGCCCGCAGAAACATACGTCTATTGGGGGGAGGAGGACAGGGCGCCCAAGAGGCGATGCGTGCCCCAACGCACCGCAGCGACGGAGGCAGGATCACCGCCACCATGTCGCCCGCCTAGTATCACGAGGCGTGCAGCAGCTTTGCCCTAGGAAAAGCAGAGGCGGGAACGGGCACCGGCCATCGGTTCGGCAGCGTCACTGACGCGTGCACGTGGCGGCGTGTCGGCGAGCGGACTTCCTGCGAGGAGGCGGGGGCGGCACTCGCCCGAGCAGACGCCCGCCCGGCCCAGCCACCGCCGAGGTGGACTGGGAGTCGCGGCAACGGCTCGTCATACTCGTTCCCACACTCACAGCGCAGCTTGCCCGCAAGCCACCGACCACCGATCGACGCCAGGCGCCCCGACCGAGAGCGGGATCGCTCGTTCGCCCTGCTGGCAGTTCGCTGGGGATCACTACTGCACGGAGCTCGGAGACCGACGGGCGGCAACTCGAGAGTCTTTAAACCACCACCCCCATCCCGCAAGTGCAAAGAGGCTGTATACGCACAGACGGGTGAGGGGAATAGGTACCCCGTCGGGTTTGAAGGGAGCGTGACTAGATAGCAACGATGTAAACCCAGCCGATTTGGGAGCGAAAGACCGGCGCCTGCATCACCGGCTTCGTTTCCCGTGGCTGGAGAGTACACCGAAACCCTCCGTCTGTCGCGAGCTCCCGACGACGCGGTGCCGCCAAGCAGCAGGGCCGGACCTGGTGTGGCTCCCCTCGTCGATCACAGACCGGTCGGCACTACTGACGAGACGGTGGAACGGGCTTCGCCCCTTGTGACGAAGGGTGATGCGAACCCGCCCGCCCGCGTGCGTTCGGGGTGGACTCGGCAAACGGAGATTTGAAATCGGAAAGTGTCCTCCTGCCCCGCGCAGGTAGGCGCCCAACAGTTGTGGGGGGTTTGGCGGTGACCACGGCTGCAGGGCCTGCTACCCCGACGAGCTCTCCTGCTGGCCCCGAAACCACCCTCGCGAGACAAGTTGAAACGGAAACGGGCGTACCCCCAAGCCGACGATCCTTTCTTATTTGTTACTTTTTTTTTCACTTGCTCGAGTTGTGGCGATTTGGCGGTGACCACGGCTGCAGGGCCTGCTACCCCGACGAGCTCTCCTGCTGGCCCCGAAACCACCCTCGCGAGACAAGTTGAAACGGAAACGGGCGTACCCCCAAGCCGACGATCCTTTCTTATTTGTTACTTTTTTTTTCACTTGCTCGAGTTGTGGCGATTTGGCGGTGACCACGGCTGCAGGGCCTGCTACCCCGACGAGCTCTCCTGCTGGCCCCGAAACCACCCTCGCGAGACAAGTTGAAACGGAAACGGGCGTACCCCCAAGCCGACAGAGATCCTTTCTTATTTGTTACTTTTTTTTTTCACTTGCTCGAGTTGTGGGGGTTTGGCGGTGACCACGGCTGCAGGGCCTGCTACCCCGACGAGCTCTCCTGCTGGCCCCGAAACCACCCTCGCGAGACAAGTTGAAACGGAAACGGGCGTACCCCCAAGCCGACGATCCTTTCTTATTTGTTACTTTTTTTTTTCAC
>NW_027310520.1:12500-22500 GCF_047496795.1 Chiloscyllium punctatum
GAGGTCTGCTCTCTTCACAAGAGGCTTTATTAGGGAGTGCTAAGGCAAGGTTCTGTGCCCTCCACCCTCATCGCAACACCCATGGGAGCCTCCGGTCGTCAATAGACCGCCGCACCGGCCTCTGACTGACTCTCAGAATGGACGGAAAGAGCCGGGTAAGCCTTTCAAAAGATTCGACCACGTGCCGAAAACTTTAGACTTCCGTGAGCTCTCCGGCTTGCACCGAGACCCGAAGTCGACGTGCTAAGCACCACGGGACCCCTTTCGCCTGCAGGTCCCGAGCCGCCTTTATTTGCTGTTACGAGCATCGTGTGCCCCATACCTGCGTGACAAGCACCGCAGGGCGGCAGAGCCATCGCACTTGGCCGGGTGGCAGAGGAGGACCCGACTATTCACAGATAGCGGCCCAACGACTCCCAGAGCCGGTCGTGCGGTGCGCGAGGTCTGCTCTCTTCACAAGAGGCTTTATTAGGGAGTGCTAAGGCAAGGTTCTGTGCCCTCCACCCTCATCGCAACACCCATGGGAGCCTCCGGTCGTCAATAGACCGCCGCACCGGCCTCTGACTGACTCTCAGAATGGACGGAAAGAGCCGGGTAAGCCTTTCAAAAGATTCGACCACGTGCCGAAAACTTTAGACTTCCGTGAGCTCTCCGGCTTGCACCGAGACCCGAAGTCGACGTGCGAAGCACCACGGGACCCCTTTCGCCTGCAGGTCCCGAGCCGCCTTTATTTGCTGTTACGAGCATCGTGTGCCCCATACCTGCGTGACGAGCACCGCAGGGCGGCAGAGCCATCGCACTTGGCCGGGTGGCAGAGGAGGACCAGACTATTCACAGATAGCGGCCCAACGACTCCCAGAGCCGGTCGTGCGGCGCGCGAGGTCTGCTCTCTTCACAAGAGGCTTTATTAGGGAGTGCTAAGGCAAGGTTCTGTGCCCTCCACCCTCATCGCAACACCCATGGGAGCCTCCGGTCGTCAATAGACCGCCGCACCGGCCTCTGACTGACTCTCAGAATGGACGGAAAGAGCCGGGTAAGCCTTTCAAAAGATTCGACCACGTGCCGAAAACTTTAGACTTCCGTGAGCTCTCCGGCTTGCACCGAGACCCGAAGTCGACGTGCTAAGCACCACGGGACCCCTTTCGCCTGCAGGTCCCGAGCCGCCTTTATTTGCTGTTACGAGCATCGTGTGCCCCATACCTGCGTGACGAGCACCGCAGGGCGGCAGAGCCATCGCACTTGGCCGGGTGGCAGAGGAGGACCAGACTATTCACAGATAGCGGCCCAACGACTCCCAGAGCCGGTCGTGCGGCGCGCGAGGTCTGCTGTCATCACAAGAGGCTTTAGGGAGTGCTCAGGCAAGGGTCAGCCCGCAGCCTTCCTGGCAACACCCAGGGGAACCAGGCCACTCGCGTCTCTCGCCTTCATTTTCGACACGAGCGCCTGCGGAGGGCCACCACCCCCTCCGATTGTCAAGAGACCTCCGCACCGGCCTCTGACTTACTCTCAGAATGGACGGAAAGAGCCGGGTAAGCCTTTGAAAAGATTCGACCACGTGCCGAAAACTTTAGACTTCCGTGAGCTCTCCGGCTTGCACCGAGACCCGAAGTCGACGTGCTTAGCACCACGGGACCCCTTTCGCCTGCAGGTCCCGAGCCGCCTTTTATTTTTGTTACGAGTATCGTGTTCCCCAAACCTGGGTGACGAGCACCGCAGGGCGGCAGAGCCATCGCGCTTGTCCGGGTGGCAGAGGAGGACCAGACTATTCACAAATAGCGGCCCAACGACTCCCAGAGCCGGTCGTGCGGCAGGCGAGGTCTGCTCTCATCACAAGAGGCTTTAGGGAGTGCTCAGGCAACGGTCAGCCCGCAGCCTTCTTGGCAACACCCAAGGGAACCAGGCCACTCGCGTCTCTCGCCTTCATTTTGGACACGAGCGCCTGTGGAGGGACGGCCGGAGTCAACGTGGGGTTTGCCCGCCCTCCAATAGTGTCAAAAGACCGCCGCACAAGTCTCTGACTGACTCTTAGAACAGACAGAAAGAGTTTGTCAAATCTGTCAAAAAATTGACAAAGTGTCAAAAATTCGACTTCCAAGAGCTCTCCGGCATGCACTCATACCTGTCATTAAAGTGCTATGCCCGTGGAACCGTTTTTCGGATGCCTTTCAGAACGGTCCCGCGCCGCCATTTTGTTCTAAAAATCGTGTTCCCATATATCTCCGGGTACCCCGCCAACCTCACTGCGGAAAAACTACAAGTGGCACTGAATGGGTCTGAATTCCAAATTTGACTGCATCGGTCTGGAACTCGGTCCGGTCAAAACCGTTTGGATTTTTCTCGGTCCGGACTTCCGCGACAGACAAAGTTAAAGTTTTCGGGCTGCAGGCACAAAACGACAGCTGGCCATTTGCCGGGCTCAATTCACCCAATTCCTCCGGCACTTCGGAGCACATGTTCGGTGTAAGTTTGCGAATCTTTCCCGATGCTGCAGCATTTTCCTCCGCTGACACTTAGAATATTTTTCACACTTTGCTGAAAATTTTTCTAAGTGTTTTTTTCCAAGTTTTCCTGGTTACTGATTTCTTCTTTTTAAACATTTTTCTAAGTTTTTCTGGTTACTGATTTCTTCTTTTTAAACATTTTTCGCAGTTTGTCTGGTTACTGATTTCTTCTTTTTAAACATTTTTCGCCGTTTTTCTGGTTACTGATTTCTTCTTTTTAAACATTTTTCGCCGTTTTTCTGGTTACTGATTTCTTCTTTTTAAACATTTTTCTAAGTTTTTCTGGTTACTCATTTCTTCTTTTTAAACATTTTTCTAAGTTTTTCTGGTTACTGATTTCTTCTTTTTAAACATTTTTCTAAGTTTTTCTGGTTACTCATTTCTTCTTTTTAAACATTTTTCTAAGTTTTTCTGGTTACTCACTTCTTCTTTTTAAACATTTTTCTAAGTTTTTCTGGTTACTGATTTCTTCTTTTTAAACATTTTTCGCCGTTTTTCTGGTTACTGATTTCTTCTTTTTAAACATTTTTCTAAGTTTTTCTGGTTACTCATTTCTTCTTTTTAAACATTTTTCGCCGTTTTTCTGGTTACTGATTTCTTCTTTTTAAACATTTTTCTAAGTTTTTCTGGTTACTGATTTCTTCTTTTTAAACATTTTTCTAAGTTTTCCTGGTTACTCATTTCTTCTTTTTAAACATTTTTCTAAGTTTTCCTGGTTACTCATTTCTTCTTTTTAAACATTTTTCTAAGTTTTCCTGGTTACTGATTTCTTCTTTTTAAACATTTTTCGCAGTTTTTCTGGTTACTGATTTCTTCTTTTTAAACATTTTTCTAAGTTTTTCTGGTTACTGATTTCTTCTTTTTAAACATTTTTCTAAGTTTTTCTGGTTACTCACTTCTTCTTTTTAAACATTTTTCTAAGTTTTTCTGGTTACTCACTTCTTCTTTTGAAACATTTTTCTAAGTTTTTCTGGTTACTGATTTCTTCTTTTTAAACATTTTTCTAAGTTTTTCTGGTTACTGATTTCTTCTTTTTAAACATTTTTCGCAGTTTGTCTGGTTACTGATTTCTTCTTTTTAAACATTTTTCGCCGTTTTTCTGGTTACTGATTTCTTCTTTTTAAACATTTTTCTAAGTTTTTCTGGTTACTCACTTCTTCTTTTTAAACATTTTTCTAAGTTTTTCTGGTTACTGATTTCTTCTTTTTAAACATTTTTCGCAGTTTTTCTGGTTACTGATTTCTTCTTTTTAAACATTTTTCTAAGTTTTCCTGGTTACTGATTTCTTCTTTTTAAACATTTTTCGCAGTTTTTCTGGTTACTGATTTCTTCTTTTTAAACATTTTTCTAAGTTTTTCTGGTTACTCACTTCTTCTTTTTAAACATTTTTCTAAGTTTTCCTGGTTACTGATTTCTTCTTTTTAAACATTTTTCGCAGTTTGTCTGGTTACTGATTTCTTCTTTTTAAACATTTTTCGCAGTTTTTCTGGTTACTGATTTCTTCTTTTTAAACATTTTTCTAAGTTTTTCTGGTTACTCACTTCTTCTTTTATAACATTTTTCTAAGTTTTCCTGGTTACTGATTTCTTCTTTTTAAACATTTTTCTAAGTTTTCCTGGTTACTGATTTCTTCTTTTTAAACATTTTTCTAAGTTTTCCTGGTTACTGATTTCTTCTTTTTAAACATTTTTCTAAGTTTTTCTGGTTACTCATTTCTTCTTTTTAAACATTTTTCGCAGTTTTTCTGGTTACTGATTTCTTCTTTTTAAACATTTTCCTAAGTTTTCCTGGTTACTGATTTCTTCTTTTTAAACATTTTTCTAAGTTTTCCTGGTTACTCATTTCTTCTTTTTGATCATTTTTCTAAGTTTTCCTGGTTACTGATTTCTTCGTTTTGAACATTTTTCTAAGTTTTCCTGGTTACTCACTTCTTCTTTTCAAACATTTTTCATCGTTTTTCTGTTTACTCATTTAGCACTTTCAGGCACTTTCCGATCATTTCCTCGTTCCCGATTTCACCCTTTAAAACGCTTTCGGGCATTTCCCTAAGTTTTGCGGTTCACTCGTTTGGGACTCACTGACACCTTCTCTAGCTTCCCTGCTCACTTTTTTCGTACTGTTGAGAAAATTCGAACCCTTTCCTTAACTATGCCGGTTACTGACTTCACCGCTTCAGACCCTTGTCCCCGTAATGAAAGATACCATTTCCCACCGTGGGAAATGCACGAAAATCGGACTGAACACGGGGGAGGCTCCCCCCTCGAAGGCGAGACCGTCGGCAGAACCGCCGGGTCAAACCCGGCTGAGCTACCCGGCTTACAAGTCTCAAAGTCGGTATGAGCAGTCACGTCCACCCCCATTCCCTTTTGGACCACTTCCCACGGTTCCAAATGCATGAAAATCGGCCTGTACACGGGGGAGGCACCCGCCTCGAAGACGAGACCGTCGGCAGAACCGCCGGGTCAAACCCGGCTGAGCTACCCGGCTCGGAAGCGCCAAAGTCGGGTTGAGCAGTCACATTCACTCCCATCCCCTTTTGGGCAACTTCCCACGGTTGGAAATGCATGGAAATCGGACTGAACACGGGGGAGGCTCCCCCCTCGAAGGCGAGACCGTCGGCAGAACCGCCGGATCAAACCCGGCTGAGCTACCCGGCTTACAAGTCTCAAAGTCGGTATGAGCAGACACGTCCACCCCCATTCCCTTTTGGACCACTTCCCACGGTTCGAAATGCATGAAAATCGGCCTGTATACGGGGGAGGCACCCGCCTCGAAGACGAGACCGTCGGCAGAACCGCCGGGTCAAACCCGGCTGAGCTACCCGGCTCGGAAGCGCCAAAGTCGGGTTGAGCAGTCACATTCACTCCCATCCCCTTTTGGGCAACTTCCCACGGTTGGAAATGCATGGAAATCGGACTGAACACGGGGGAGGCTCCCCCCTCGAAGGCGAGACCGTCGGCAGAACCGCCGGATCAAACCCGGCTGAGCTACCCGGCTTACAAGTCTCAAAGTCGGTATGAGCAGACACGTCCACCCCCATTCCCTTTTGGACCACTTCCCACGGTTCGAAATGCATGAAAATCGGCCTGTATACGGGGGAGGCACCCGCCTCGAAGACGAGACCGTCGGCAGAACCGCCGGGTCAAACCCGGCCGGGCTACCCGGGTTAGAAGCCCTAGAGTCGGGTTGAGCAGTCACAATCACTCCCATCCCCTTTTGAACCTGTTCCCACCGTTGGAAATGCACGAAAATCGGCCTGTACACGGGGGAGGCTCCCCCCTCGAAGGCGAGACCGTCGGCAGAACCGCCGGGTCAAACCCGGCTGAGCTACCCGGCTTACAAGTCTCGAAGTCGGGTTGAGCAGTCACATTCACTCCCATCGACTTTTGGGCAACTTCCCACCGTTGCAAATGCATGAAAATCGGCCTGTACACGGGGGAGGCACCCGCCTCGAAGTCGAGACCGTCGGCAGAACCGCCGGGTCCAACCCGGCTGAGCTACCCGGCTTACAAGTCTCAAAGCCGGGTTGGGCAGTCACGTTCACCCCCATTCCCTTTTGGATCACTTCCCACGGTTCGAAATGCACGAAAACCGGCCTGTACACGGGGGAGGGTCCGCCCTCGAAGGCGAGACCGTCGGCAGAACCGCCGGGTCAAACCTGGCTGAGCTACCCGGCTTACAAGTCTCAAAGTCGGGTTGAGCAGTCACGTTCACTCCCATCGACTTTTAGACCACTTCCCACGGTTCGAAATGCACGAAAATCGGCCTGTACACGGGGGAGGCACCCGCCTCGAAGACGAGACCGTCGGCAGAACCGCCGGGTCAAACCCGGCCGAGCTACCCGGCTTAAAAGTCTCAAAGTCGGTATGAGCAGTCACATTCACCCCCATTCCCTTTTGGACCACTTCCCACGGTTGGAAATGCATGAAAATCGGCCTGGACACGGGGGAGGCTCCCCCCTCGATGACGAGACCGTCGGCAGAACCGCCGGAACAAACCCGGCTGAGCTACCCGGCTTACAAGTCTCAAAGTCGGTATGAGCAGACACGTCCACCCCCATTCCCTTTTGGACCACTTCCCACCGTTGGAAATGCACGAAAATCGGCCTGTACACGGGGGAGGCACCGGCCTCGAAGACGAGACCGTCGGCAGAACCGCCGGGTCAAACCCGGCTGAGCTACCCGGCTTACAAGTCTCAAAGTCGGGTTGAGCAGTCACATTCACTCCCATCGACTTTTGGGCAACTTCCCACGGTTCGAAATGCACAAGATTCGGCCTGAACACGGGGGACGCTCCCCCCTCGAAGGCGAGACCGTCGGCAGACCCGCCGGGTCAAACCCGGCTGAGCTACCCGGCTCGGAAGCGCCAAAGTCGGTATGAGCAGTCACGTTCACTCCCATCCCCTTTTGGACCGCTTCCCACGGTACGAAATGCATGAAAATCGGCCTGTACACGGGGGAGGCACCCGCCTCGAAGACGAGACCGTCGGCAGAACCGCCGGGTCAAACCCGGCTGAGCTACCCGGCTTACAAGTCTCAAAGTCGGGTTGAGCAGTCACATTCACTCCCATCGACTTTTGGGCAACTTCCCACGGTTCGAAATGCACAAAATTCGGCCTGAACACGGGGGACGCTCCCCCCTCGAAGGCGAGACCGTCGGCAGAACCGCCGGGTCAAACCCGGCTGAGCTACCCGGCTTAAAAGTCTCAAAGTCGGTATGAGCAGTCACATTCACCCCCATTCCCTTTTGGACCACTTCCCACGGTTGGAAATGCATGAAAATCGGCCTGGACACGGGGGAGGCTCCCCCCTCGATGACGAGACCGTCGGCAGAACCGCCGGAACAAACCCGGCTGAGCTACCCGGCTTACAAGTCTCAAAGTCGGTATGAGCAGACACGTCCACCCCCATTCCCTTTTGGACCACTTCCCACCGTTGGAAATGCACGAAAATCGGCCTGTACACGGGGGAGGCACCGGCCTCGAAGACGAGACCGTCGGCAGAACCGCCGGATCAAACCCGGCCGAGCTACCCGGGTTAGAAGCCTCAGAGTCGGGTTGAGCAGTCACGTCCACCCCCATTCCCTTTTGGACCACTTCCCACGGTTCGAAATGCACGAAAATCGGCCTGTACACGGGGGAGGGAGCCGCCTCGAAGACGAGACCGTCGGCAGAACCGCCGGTTCAAACCCGGCTGAGCTACCAGGCTCGGAAGCGCCAAAGTCGGGTTGAGCAGTCACATTCACTCCCATCCCCTTTTGGGCAACTTCCCACCGTTGCAAATGCATGAAAATCGGCCTGTACACGGGGGAGGGAGCCGCCTCGAAGACGAGACCGTCGGCAGAACCGCCGGATCAAACCCGGCTGAGCTACCAGGCTCGGAAGCGCCAAAGTCGGTATGAGCAGTCACATTCACTCCCATCCCCTTTTGGGCCACTTCCCACGGTTCGAAATGCACGAAAATCGGCCTGAACACGGGGGAGGCTCCCCCCTCCAAAACGAGACCATCGGCAGAATCGACGGGTCAAACCCGGCCGAGCTACCCGGGTTAGAAGCCTCAAAGTCGGGTTGAGCAGTCACGTCCACCCCCATCCCCTTTTGGACCACTTCCCACGGTTCGAAATGCACGAAAATCGGCCTGTACACGGGGGAGGCACCCGCCTCGAAGACGAGACCGTCGGCAGACCCGCCGGATCAAACCCGGCCGAGCTACACGGCTTACAAGTCTCAATGTCGGTATGAGCAGTCACGTCCACCCCTATTCCCTTTTGGACCACTTCCCACGGTACGAAATGCATGAAAATCGGCCTGTACACGGGGGAGGCACCCGCCTCGAAGACGAGACCGTCGGCAGAACCGCCGGGTCAAACCCGGCTGAGCTACCCGGCTCGGAAGCGCCAAAGTCGGGTTGAGCAGTCACATTCACTCCCATCGACTTTTGGGCAACTTCCCACGGTTCGAAATGCACAAAATTCGGCCTGAACACGGGGGACGCTCCCCCCTCGAAGGCGAGACCGTCGGCAGAACCGCCGGGTCAAACCCGGCTGAGCTACCCGGGTCGGAAGCGCCAAGGTCGGTATGAGCAGTCACATTCACTCCCATCCCCTTTTGGACCGCTTCCCACGGTTTGAAATGCACGAAAATCGGCCTGTACACGGGGGAGGCTCCGCCCTCGAAGGCGAGACCGACGGCAGAACCGCCGGGTCAAACCCGGCCGGGCTACCCGGGTTAGAAGCCTCAGAGTCGGGTTGAGCAGTCACATTCACCCCCATCCCCTTTTGAACCTCTTCCCACCGTTGGAAATGCACGAAAATCGGCCTGTACACGGGGGAGGCGCCCCTCTCGAAGGCGAGACCGACGGCAGAACCGCCGGGTCAAACCCGGCCGAGCTACCCGGGTTAGAAGCCTCAGAGTCGGGTTGAGCAGTCACATTCACCCCCATCCCCTTATGAACCTCTTCCCACCGTTGGAAATGCACGAAAATCGGCCTGTACACGGGGGAGGCCCCCCTCTCGAAGACGAGACCGTCGGCAGACCCGCCGGATCAAACCCGGCCGAGCTACACGGCTTACAAGTCTCGATGTCGGTATGAGCAGTCACGTCCACCCCCATTCCCTTTTGGACCACTTCCCACGGTACGAAATGCATGAAAATCGGCCTGTACACGGGGGAGGCACCCGCCTCGAAGACGAGACCGTCGGCAGAACCGCCGGGTCAAACCCGGCTGAGCTACCCGGCTCGGAAGCGCCAAAGTCGGGTTGAGCAGTCACATTCACTCCCATCCCCTTTTGGGCCACTTCCCACGGTTCGAAATGCATGAAAATCGGCCTGTACACGGGGGACGCTCCCCCCTCGAAGGCGAGGCCGTCGGCAGAACCGCCGGGTCAAACCCGGCTGAGCTACCCGGGTTAGATGCCTCAAAGTCGGGTTGAGCAGTCACATTCACCCCCATCCCCTTTCGGCCCCCTTCCCACGGTTGGAAATGCATGAAAATCGGCCTGTACACGGTGGGCGCTCCCCCCTCGAAGGTGAGACCTTCGGCAGAACCGCCGGGTCAAATCCTGCCGAGCTACCCGCGTTAGAGGTCTCAATGTCGGCTTCAGCAGTCACATTCAATCCCATTCCCGTTTGGACCTCTTCCCGCCGATGGAAATGCACAAAATTCGGCCTGAACACGCGGGACGCTCCCCCCTCGAAGGCGAGACCGTCGCCAGAACCGCCGGGTCAAATCCGGCCGAGCTACCCGCGTTAGAGGTCTCAATGTCGGCTTCAGCAGTCACATTCAATCCCATTCCCTTTTGGAACACTTCCCGCCGTTAACAATGCACGATATTCGGCCTGAACACGCGGGACGCTCCCCCCTCGAAGGTGAGACCTTCGGCAGAACCGCCGGGTCAAATCCTGCCGAGCTACCCGCGTTAGAGGTCTCAATGTCGGCTTCAGCAGTCACATTCAATCCCATTCCCGTTTGGACCTCTTCCCGCCGATGGAAATGCACAAA
>NW_027310520.1:27500-30000 GCF_047496795.1 Chiloscyllium punctatum
TTAGATCTGAGAAGCAGGCTGGCGATAAAGTTTCTCGATCTGGTGTTAGGATGCGGTTTGATCCAGGAATTGGAAATCTTGTCATCCTGGAAGTATTTGATGCCGTCACCTTGGCACAGCATCTTGCCCCATTTCTCGAACTCCCACTCTCGCCACGCTCCGTACTCATTGGGAGGCTTCAGTAAGCGTTGTCTTTGCTTTTCTGACAAATGCCCTCCATCCAGCATTGTTGCCAGTTCCTCCGTGGTAGGTCCAGCGGGTACCTTTTTCTCAACCAGGAAACCTTTAATTTCTCGAAGTACATTGAGTGATCGAAATTCTTCGATGGTTTCCTTATTGCTCTCTTCCCTGAATTGGAAGGACGCTTTGATGATTGGGTCGGTTGAGCGCTCCAGAGATTCTCGCTTTCTAATAATTGCAGATGGAATTTGAATCTCGAGCTTTGGTATTGCCAGACCTCCATCCTTGTTCTTTGAGTACAGTAAACCGTCAGCGACGTGTTGTGGCAAGTGTAGGAATTCTTTTACCGCATTCCGAATGATCTGATCCAGCTTCACCAAGGTGTTCTGAGACGCCTCTGTCAGTATCAGGTGGAAGTACAATCTTGGGATGACATGCACTCTGAGAAGCTCCAGTCTCTGAGTTGGTTTGAGAGGCGCTGATCTTAAGCCTTCAACCCAGGTTTTGAGCTTGTCCTCCCATTCACTCTCTTTAACGCCAGCCCATGGGTCTATCCGGGCTCCCAGGTATTTCTCTGTGTCGCCTGGTGGGATGTATGTGATGGTTTCTTTTCTTATCCTCCATTTTGCCTCATGATTGTACATGAAGGTCTTCCTTTTGCATGTGAAGTGGAAGCCTTTGGTTTTCTTGATATTAATATCTAGGCCTGTCTTATCGCAATAAGACTGGAGGATCTTCAAGTTCTCTTGCATCCCAGCGTGAGAGTTGCTCAGTAGTGCGATATCATCAGCAAAAGCCAATGCTGTACATTTCACCGTTTTGTCTCCAAACGGCATGGTTATTCCCTGGCCTGCCTGCTCCAGGGTACTGATCAGAGGGTCGATTGCGATATTGAATAGCAATGGTGAAAGCGGATCGCCTTGCTTCACGCCTCTCTCGATCTTGATCTGTTCCGTGGGCTTGCCTTTGCCCTCAATCACCGTAGTGTTATTGGTGTAGAGGTCGCGGATCAGATCCACGAAGGCCGTAGGTGTTTTCATCCTCTTTAGCGAGCCAATGAGCAGTTTGTGGCCGACTGAATCGAAAGCTTTGGCCAGATCGACAAAGACAACGGCTAGCTCCTTTCTGTTCTTTTTTGATCCTTTGATGACATTCTGGAGGATAGCAATATTCTCGTTACAGCCCGGCGTGGCTGCCAGGAACCCTTTCTGTCTCGGGTTGATGTTAACCGCCTTGCTTAACCTCTTTGCCATAATTTTAGTGAACAGTCGGAGAAGCATTGGCCCGATTGTGATGGGGCGCCAGTTGTCTAGGTTCTTTAGTCGATCCTTGTCCTCACATTTAGGAATGAGCACTGTCCGGCTCTTTTTCATACTCTCTGGGATAGATCTTGTTTTTAACCACAGGGTGAAGAGGCGAGGTATACGGGAGGCGTCGGTCTCCTGGATGGCTTCTAGGTCTTTCAGCTTTTTGCCATCTGGCCCTGGTGCACTGTGTCTGTCAATTCCTTTCAGGGCTTCTTCTACCTCCTCTTCCCCAATTGGTCCCAGGAGTAGGTTGTCATCAACACGGCCAGCATAACCAGCAAAGTTCCTTATGTCCGCTTTGTTGTTCGCCTTGGACAATTTCTCACGGAATTTGGTTTCCAGTTCCTCTCGTGAGATGGGGCATTGGGATGTATCTGGTGCACCCATTAACTTTCTGGCTAGCTGGCGCCTGTTGTTTCTGTATAGTTCTTGGGCATCTTTATATGCCGCTTTCTTGGTGGCATAACGTTTCTTCGCCCCGTTGTTGTTACCCTTCTTTTCGGCCTTTCGATTGTTCTCTCTTTGCCGTCTGCGGGGGTTTTTCTCGTTATGACCACCGTATATTTCGTCTGTAATACAGTCTACCAAACCCCGAGCTTGAGCCATACAGAGTGGATCATTGGCTTTCTGCAATAGTTCTTCGGCCTTTTTGATGTGTTCATCAACTTCCCTGTGTTTAGGGAGTTTGGCCGGGATTTTGTATGGGACTTGTTGTTCATCTTGTGCAGTCGAGCCATTATCCTCCTCTGGTCTGGTCTCGTGCTCCTCTCTTTCCGATGTTATCGGGGTTGTCGGGGCTGCTACCTGTGTAAGCCGTTTCTTCTGAAGCAATCTCCGTTTGTCTGAGATCTGCTTTGCGGTCTTAGTTGTTATGACCTTAGCAATCTCGACATTGATGAATCTTGCTCCAGCGAGGCTTATTTCAAGTTGCTCCAAGAGGCTTTCTTCCTCTTCGGACCATGCTCCTTTCCTTCTCTTTGCTGTAGGCTTGTCGGCCTCTATGCGCTTGTTGT
>NW_027310520.1:35000-37500 GCF_047496795.1 Chiloscyllium punctatum
GGGATGGCGTCGAGCCTGACGAACGGAATGTGCAGGGTGGGGGGGAAAGGCCAAGCGCTCCGACGCCGGAGGGCTCCGGAGTCTGAACTTAGGGGGACAAAGAGGACGGGTCCTCTGCGACACCCCAGCCGCGCTCTCGCCAGCCAAGGCGAGTGCGATTGATTGCCAAACGACCCTCAGACAGGCGTGGCCCCGGGAAGAACCCGGGGCCGCAAAGTGCGTTCAAAGTGTCGATGATCAATGTGTCCTGCAATTCACATTAATTCTCGCAGCTAGCTGCGTTCGTCATCGACGCACGAGCCGAGTGATCCACCGTCAAGAGTTGTCTGAGTTTGTTTTAGGTCTCTCCCTCGCCAGAGGAAAGCGACCCGGACCGCACATACGCTCCCCACCTTGAGCTACAGCCACCTGCACGCCGGCGTGCGGGCGGAGCAGGGTGGCGTGAAGCGATGGGGAGCACCATCCTGGTGCGGCCCGCAGAAACATACGTCTATTGGGGGGAGGAGGACAGGGCGCCCAAGAGGCGATGCGTGCCCCAACGCACCGCAGCGACGGAGGCAGGATCACCGCCACCATGTCGCCCGCCTAGTATCACGAGGCGTGCAGCAGCTTTGCCCTAGGAAAAGCAGAGGCGGGAACGGGCACCGGCCATCGGTTCGGCAGCGTCACTGACGCGTGCACGTGGCGGCGTGTCGGCGAGCGGACTTCCTGCGAGGAGGCGGGGGCGGCACTCGCCCGAGCAGACGCCCGCCCGGCCCAGCCACCGCCGAGGTGGACTGGGAGTCGCGGCAACGGCTCGTCATACTCGTTCCCACACTCACAGCGCAGCTTGCCCGCAAGCCACCGACCACCGATCGACGCCAGGCGCCCCGACCGAGAGCGGGATCGCTCGTTCGCCCTGCTGGCAGTTCGCTGGGGATCACTACTGCACGGAGCTCGGAGACCGACGGGCGGCAACTCGAGAGTCTTTAAACCACCACCCCCATCCCGCAAGTGCAAAGAGGCTGTATACGCACAGACGGGTGAGGGGAATAGGTACCCCGTCGGGTTTGAAGGGAGCGTGACTAGATAGCAACGATGTAAACCCAGCCGATTTGGGAGCGAAAGACCGGCGCCTGCATCACCGGCTTCGTTTCCCGTGGCTGGAGAGTACACCGAAACCCTCCGTCTGTCGCGAGCTCCCGACGACGCGGTGCCGCCAAGCAGCAGGGCCGGACCTGGTGTGGCTCCCCTCGTCGATCACAGACCGGTCGGCACTACTGACGAGACGGTGGAACGGGCTTCGCCCCTTGTGACGAAGGGTGATGCGAACCCGCCCGCCCGCGTGCGTTCGGGGTGGACTCGGCAAACGGAGATTTGAAATCGGAAAGTGTCCTCCTGCCCCGCGCAGGTAGGCGCCCAACAGTTGTGGGGGGTTTGGCGGTGACCACGGCTGCAGGGCCTGCTACCCCGACGAGCTCTCCTGCTGGCCCCGAAACCACCCTCGCGAGACAAGTTGAAACGGAAACGGGCGTACCCCCAAGCCGACGATCCTTTCTTATTTGTTACTTTTTTTTTCACTTGCTCGAGTTGTGGCGATTTGGCGGTGACCACGGCTGCAGGGCCTGCTACCCCGACGAGCTCTCCTGCTGGCCCCGAAACCACCCTCGCGAGACAAGTTGAAACGGAAACGGGCGTACCCCCAAGCCGACAGAGATCCTTTCTTATTTGTTACTTTTTTTTTTCACTTGCTCGAGTTGTGGGGGTTTGGCGGTGACCACGGCTGCAGGGCCTGCTACCCCGACGAGCTCTCCTGCTGGCCCCGAAACCACCCTCGCGAGACAAGTTGAAACGGAAACGGGCGTACCCCCAAGCCGACGATCCTTTCTTATTTGTTACTTTTTTTTTTCACTTGCTCGAGTTGTGGGGGTTTGGCGGTGACCACGGCTGCAGGGCCTGCTACCCCGACGAGCTCTCCTGCTGGCCCCGAAACCACCCTCGCGAGACAAGTTGAAACGGAAACGGGCGTACCCCCAAGCCGACGATCCTTTCTTATTTGTTACTTTTTTTTTCACTTGCTCGAGTTGTGGGGGTTTGGCGGTGACCACGGCTGCAGGGCCTGCTACCCCGACGAGCTCTCCTGCTGGCCCCGAAACCACCCTCGCGAGACAAGTTGAAACGGAAACGGGCGTACCCCCAAGCCGACGATCCTTTCTTATTTGTTACTTTTTTTTTCACTTGCTCGAGTTGTGGGGGTTTGGCGGTGACCACGGCTGCAGGGCCTGCTACCCCGACGAGCTCTCCTGCTGGCCCCGAAACCACCCTCGCGAGACAAGTTGAAACGGAAACGGGCGTACCCCCAAGCCGACAGAGATGCTTTCGCTCCTGTTACTTTTTTTTTCACTTGCTCGAGTTGTGGGGGTTTGGCGGTGACCACGGCTGCAGGGCCTGCTACCCCGACGAGCTCTCCTGCTGGCCCCGAAACCACCCTCGCGAGACAAGTTGAAACGGAAACGGGCGT
>NW_027310520.1:42500-52500 GCF_047496795.1 Chiloscyllium punctatum
GATTCGACCACGTGCCGAAAACTTTAGACTTCCGTGAGCTCTCCGGCTTGCACCGAGACCCGAAGTCGACGTGCGAAGCACCACGGGACCCCTTTCGCCTGCAGGTCCCGAGCCGCCTTTATTTGCTGTTACGAGCATCGTGTGCCCCATACCTGCGTGACGAGCACCGCAGGGCGGCAGAGCCATCGCACTTGGCCGGGTGGCAGAGGAGGACCAGACTATTCACAGATAGCGGCCCAACGACTCCCAGAGCCGGTCGTGCGGCGCGCGAGGTCTGCTCTCTTCACAAGAGGCTTTATTAGGGAGTGCTAAGGCAAGGTTCTGTGCCCTCCACCCTCATCGCAACACCCATGGGAGCCTCCGGTCGTCAATAGACCGCCGCACCGGCCTCTGACTGACTCTCAGAATGGACGGAAAGAGCCGGGTAAGCCTTTCAAAAGATTCGACCACGTGCCGAAAACTTTAGACTTCCGTGAGCTCTCCGGCTTGCACCGAGACCCGAAGTCGACGTGCTAAGCACCACGGGACCCCTTTCGCCTGCAGGTCCCGAGCCGCCTTTATTTGCTGTTACGAGCATCGTGTGCCCCATACCTGCGTGACGAGCACCGCAGGGCGGCAGAGCCATCGCACTTGGCCGGGTGGCAGAGGAGGACCAGACTATTCACAGATAGCGGCCCAACGACTCCCAGAGCCGGTCGTGCGGCGCGCGAGGTCTGCTGTCATCACAAGAGGCTTTAGGGAGTGCTCAGGCAAGGGTCAGCCCGCAGCCTTCCTGGCAACACCCAGGGGAACCAGGCCACTCGCGTCTCTCGCCTTCATTTTCGACACGAGCGCCTGCGGAGGGCCACCACCCCCTCCGATTGTCAAGAGACCTCCGCACCGGCCTCTGACTTACTCTCAGAATGGACGGAAAGAGCCGGGTAAGCCTTTGAAAAGATTCGACCACGTGCCGAAAACTTTAGACTTCCGTGAGCTCTCCGGCTTGCACCGAGACCCGAAGTCGACGTGCTTAGCACCACGGGACCCCTTTCGCCTGCAGGTCCCGAGCCGCCTTTTATTTTTGTTACGAGTATCGTGTTCCCCAAACCTGGGTGACGAGCACCGCAGGGCGGCAGAGCCATCGCGCTTGTCCGGGTGGCAGAGGAGGACCAGACTATTCACAAATAGCGGCCCAACGACTCCCAGAGCCGGTCGTGCGGCAGGCGAGGTCTGCTCTCATCACAAGAGGCTTTAGGGAGTGCTCAGGCAACGGTCAGCCCGCAGCCTTCTTGGCAACACCCAAGGGAACCAGGCCACTCGCGTCTCTCGCCTTCATTTTGGACACGAGCGCCTGTGGAGGGACGGCCGGAGTCAACGTGGGGTTTGCCCGCCCTCCAATAGTGTCAAAAGACCGCCGCACAAGTCTCTGACTGACTCTTAGAACAGACAGAAAGAGTTTGTCAAATCTGTCAAAAAATTGACAAAGTGTCAAAAATTCGACTTCCAAGAGCTCTCCGGCATGCACTCATACCTGTCATTAAAGTGCTATGCCCGTGGAACCGTTTTTCGGATGCCTTTCAGAACGGTCCCGCGCCGCCATTTTGTTCTAAAAATCGTGTTCCCATATATCTCCGGGTACCCCGCCAACCTCACTGCGGAAAAACTACAAGTGGCACTGAATGGGTCTGAATTCCAAATTTGACTGCATCGGTCTGGAACTCGGTCCGGTCAAAACCGTTTGGATTTTTCTCGGTCCGGACTTCCGCGACAGACAAAGTTAAAGTTTTCGGGCTGCAGGCACAAAACGACAGCTGGCCATTTGCCGGGCTCAATTCACCCAATTCCTCCGGCACTTCGGAGCACATGTTCGGTGTAAGTTTGCGAATCTTTCCCGATGCTGCAGCATTTTCCTCCGCTGACACTTAGAATATTTTTCACACTTTGCTGAAAATTTTTCTAAGTGTTTTTTTCCAAGTTTTCCTGGTTACTGATTTCTTCTTTTTAAACATTTTTCTAAGTTTTTCTGGTTACTGATTTCTTCTTTTTAAACATTTTTCGCAGTTTGTCTGGTTACTGATTTCTTCTTTTTAAACATTTTTCGCCGTTTTTCTGGTTACTGATTTCTTCTTTTTAAACATTTTTCGCCGTTTTTCTGGTTACTGATTTCTTCTTTTTAAACATTTTTCTAAGTTTTTCTGGTTACTCATTTCTTCTTTTTAAACATTTTTCTAAGTTTTTCTGGTTACTGATTTCTTCTTTTTAAACATTTTTCTAAGTTTTTCTGGTTACTCATTTCTTCTTTTTAAACATTTTTCTAAGTTTTTCTGGTTACTCACTTCTTCTTTTTAAACATTTTTCTAAGTTTTTCTGGTTACTGATTTCTTCTTTTTAAACATTTTTCGCCGTTTTTCTGGTTACTGATTTCTTCTTTTTAAACATTTTTCTAAGTTTTTCTGGTTACTCATTTCTTCTTTTTAAACATTTTTCGCCGTTTTTCTGGTTACTGATTTCTTCTTTTTAAACATTTTTCTAAGTTTTTCTGGTTACTGATTTCTTCTTTTTAAACATTTTTCTAAGTTTTCCTGGTTACTCATTTCTTCTTTTTAAACATTTTTCTAAGTTTTCCTGGTTACTCATTTCTTCTTTTTAAACATTTTTCTAAGTTTTCCTGGTTACTGATTTCTTCTTTTTAAACATTTTTCGCAGTTTTTCTGGTTACTGATTTCTTCTTTTTAAACATTTTTCTAAGTTTTTCTGGTTACTGATTTCTTCTTTTTAAACATTTTTCTAAGTTTTTCTGGTTACTCACTTCTTCTTTTTAAACATTTTTCTAAGTTTTTCTGGTTACTCACTTCTTCTTTTGAAACATTTTTCTAAGTTTTTCTGGTTACTGATTTCTTCTTTTTAAACATTTTTCTAAGTTTTTCTGGTTACTGATTTCTTCTTTTTAAACATTTTTCGCAGTTTGTCTGGTTACTGATTTCTTCTTTTTAAACATTTTTCGCCGTTTTTCTGGTTACTGATTTCTTCTTTTTAAACATTTTTCTAAGTTTTTCTGGTTACTCACTTCTTCTTTTTAAACATTTTTCTAAGTTTTTCTGGTTACTGATTTCTTCTTTTTAAACATTTTTCGCAGTTTTTCTGGTTACTGATTTCTTCTTTTTAAACATTTTTCTAAGTTTTCCTGGTTACTGATTTCTTCTTTTTAAACATTTTTCGCAGTTTTTCTGGTTACTGATTTCTTCTTTTTAAACATTTTTCTAAGTTTTTCTGGTTACTCACTTCTTCTTTTTAAACATTTTTCTAAGTTTTCCTGGTTACTGATTTCTTCTTTTTAAACATTTTTCGCAGTTTGTCTGGTTACTGATTTCTTCTTTTTAAACATTTTTCGCAGTTTTTCTGGTTACTGATTTCTTCTTTTTAAACATTTTTCTAAGTTTTTCTGGTTACTCACTTCTTCTTTTTAAACATTTTTCTAAGTTTTCCTGGTTACTGATTTCTTCTTTTTAAACATTTTTCGCAGTTTGTCTGGTTACTGATTTCTTCTTTTTAAACATTTTTCGCAGTTTTTCTGGTTACTGATTTCTTCTTTTTAAACATTTTTCTAAGTTTTTCTGGTTACTCACTTCTTCTTTTATAACATTTTTCTAAGTTTTCCTGGTTACTGATTTCTTCTTTTTAAACATTTTTCTAAGTTTTCCTGGTTACTGATTTCTTCTTTTTAAACATTTTTCTAAGTTTTCCTGGTTACTGATTTCTTCTTTTTAAACATTTTTCTAAGTTTTTCTGGTTACTCATTTCTTCTTTTTAAACATTTTTCGCAGTTTTTCTGGTTACTGATTTCTTCTTTTTAAACATTTTCCTAAGTTTTCCTGGTTACTGATTTCTTCTTTTTAAACATTTTTCTAAGTTTTCCTGGTTACTCATTTCTTCTTTTTGATCATTTTTCTAAGTTTTCCTGGTTACTGATTTCTTCGTTTTGAACATTTTTCTAAGTTTTCCTGGTTACTCACTTCTTCTTTTCAAACATTTTTCATCGTTTTTCTGTTTACTCATTTAGCACTTTCAGGCACTTTCCGATCATTTCCTCGTTCCCGATTTCACCCTTTAAAACGCTTTCGGGCATTTCCCTAAGTTTTGCGGTTCACTCGTTTGGGACTCACTGACACCTTCTCTAGCTTCCCTGCTCACTTTTTTCGTACTGTTGAGAAAATTCGAACCCTTTCCTTAACTATGCCGGTTACTGACTTCACCGCTTCAGACCCTTGTCCCCGTAATGAAAGATACCATTTCCCACCGTGGGAAATGCACGAAAATCGGACTGAACACGGGGGAGGCTCCCCCCTCGAAGGCGAGACCGTCGGCAGAACCGCCGGGTCAAACCCGGCTGAGCTACCCGGCTTACAAGTCTCAAAGTCGGTATGAGCAGTCACGTCCACCCCCATTCCCTTTTGGACCACTTCCCACGGTTCCAAATGCATGAAAATCGGCCTGTACACGGGGGAGGCACCCGCCTCGAAGACGAGACCGTCGGCAGAACCGCCGGGTCAAACCCGGCTGAGCTACCCGGCTCGGAAGCGCCAAAGTCGGGTTGAGCAGTCACATTCACTCCCATCCCCTTTTGGGCAACTTCCCACGGTTGGAAATGCATGGAAATCGGACTGAACACGGGGGAGGCTCCCCCCTCGAAGGCGAGACCGTCGGCAGAACCGCCGGATCAAACCCGGCTGAGCTACCCGGCTTACAAGTCTCAAAGTCGGTATGAGCAGACACGTCCACCCCCATTCCCTTTTGGACCACTTCCCACGGTTCGAAATGCATGAAAATCGGCCTGTATACGGGGGAGGCACCCGCCTCGAAGACGAGACCGTCGGCAGAACCGCCGGGTCAAACCCGGCTGAGCTACCCGGCTCGGAAGCGCCAAAGTCGGGTTGAGCAGTCACATTCACTCCCATCCCCTTTTGGGCAACTTCCCACGGTTGGAAATGCATGGAAATCGGACTGAACACGGGGGAGGCTCCCCCCTCGAAGGCGAGACCGTCGGCAGAACCGCCGGATCAAACCCGGCTGAGCTACCCGGCTTACAAGTCTCAAAGTCGGTATGAGCAGACACGTCCACCCCCATTCCCTTTTGGACCACTTCCCACGGTTCGAAATGCATGAAAATCGGCCTGTATACGGGGGAGGCACCCGCCTCGAAGACGAGACCGTCGGCAGAACCGCCGGGTCAAACCCGGCCGGGCTACCCGGGTTAGAAGCCCTAGAGTCGGGTTGAGCAGTCACAATCACTCCCATCCCCTTTTGAACCTGTTCCCACCGTTGGAAATGCACGAAAATCGGCCTGTACACGGGGGAGGCTCCCCCCTCGAAGGCGAGACCGTCGGCAGAACCGCCGGGTCAAACCCGGCTGAGCTACCCGGCTTACAAGTCTCGAAGTCGGGTTGAGCAGTCACATTCACTCCCATCGACTTTTGGGCAACTTCCCACCGTTGCAAATGCATGAAAATCGGCCTGTACACGGGGGAGGCACCCGCCTCGAAGTCGAGACCGTCGGCAGAACCGCCGGGTCCAACCCGGCTGAGCTACCCGGCTTACAAGTCTCAAAGCCGGGTTGGGCAGTCACGTTCACCCCCATTCCCTTTTGGATCACTTCCCACGGTTCGAAATGCACGAAAACCGGCCTGTACACGGGGGAGGGTCCGCCCTCGAAGGCGAGACCGTCGGCAGAACCGCCGGGTCAAACCTGGCTGAGCTACCCGGCTTACAAGTCTCAAAGTCGGGTTGAGCAGTCACGTTCACTCCCATCGACTTTTAGACCACTTCCCACGGTTCGAAATGCACGAAAATCGGCCTGTACACGGGGGAGGCACCCGCCTCGAAGACGAGACCGTCGGCAGAACCGCCGGGTCAAACCCGGCCGAGCTACCCGGCTTAAAAGTCTCAAAGTCGGTATGAGCAGTCACATTCACCCCCATTCCCTTTTGGACCACTTCCCACGGTTGGAAATGCATGAAAATCGGCCTGGACACGGGGGAGGCTCCCCCCTCGATGACGAGACCGTCGGCAGAACCGCCGGAACAAACCCGGCTGAGCTACCCGGCTTACAAGTCTCAAAGTCGGTATGAGCAGACACGTCCACCCCCATTCCCTTTTGGACCACTTCCCACCGTTGGAAATGCACGAAAATCGGCCTGTACACGGGGGAGGCACCGGCCTCGAAGACGAGACCGTCGGCAGAACCGCCGGGTCAAACCCGGCTGAGCTACCCGGCTTACAAGTCTCAAAGTCGGGTTGAGCAGTCACATTCACTCCCATCGACTTTTGGGCAACTTCCCACGGTTCGAAATGCACAAGATTCGGCCTGAACACGGGGGACGCTCCCCCCTCGAAGGCGAGACCGTCGGCAGACCCGCCGGGTCAAACCCGGCTGAGCTACCCGGCTCGGAAGCGCCAAAGTCGGTATGAGCAGTCACGTTCACTCCCATCCCCTTTTGGACCGCTTCCCACGGTACGAAATGCATGAAAATCGGCCTGTACACGGGGGAGGCACCCGCCTCGAAGACGAGACCGTCGGCAGAACCGCCGGGTCAAACCCGGCTGAGCTACCCGGCTTACAAGTCTCAAAGTCGGGTTGAGCAGTCACATTCACTCCCATCGACTTTTGGGCAACTTCCCACGGTTCGAAATGCACAAAATTCGGCCTGAACACGGGGGACGCTCCCCCCTCGAAGGCGAGACCGTCGGCAGAACCGCCGGGTCAAACCCGGCTGAGCTACCCGGCTTAAAAGTCTCAAAGTCGGTATGAGCAGTCACATTCACCCCCATTCCCTTTTGGACCACTTCCCACGGTTGGAAATGCATGAAAATCGGCCTGGACACGGGGGAGGCTCCCCCCTCGATGACGAGACCGTCGGCAGAACCGCCGGAACAAACCCGGCTGAGCTACCCGGCTTACAAGTCTCAAAGTCGGTATGAGCAGACACGTCCACCCCCATTCCCTTTTGGACCACTTCCCACCGTTGGAAATGCACGAAAATCGGCCTGTACACGGGGGAGGCACCGGCCTCGAAGACGAGACCGTCGGCAGAACCGCCGGATCAAACCCGGCCGAGCTACCCGGGTTAGAAGCCTCAGAGTCGGGTTGAGCAGTCACGTCCACCCCCATTCCCTTTTGGACCACTTCCCACGGTTCGAAATGCACGAAAATCGGCCTGTACACGGGGGAGGGAGCCGCCTCGAAGACGAGACCGTCGGCAGAACCGCCGGTTCAAACCCGGCTGAGCTACCAGGCTCGGAAGCGCCAAAGTCGGGTTGAGCAGTCACATTCACTCCCATCCCCTTTTGGGCAACTTCCCACCGTTGCAAATGCATGAAAATCGGCCTGTACACGGGGGAGGGAGCCGCCTCGAAGACGAGACCGTCGGCAGAACCGCCGGATCAAACCCGGCTGAGCTACCAGGCTCGGAAGCGCCAAAGTCGGTATGAGCAGTCACATTCACTCCCATCCCCTTTTGGGCCACTTCCCACGGTTCGAAATGCACGAAAATCGGACTGAACACGGGGGAGGCTCCCCCCTCCAAAACGAGACCATCGGCAGAATCGACGGGTCAAACCCGGCCGAGCTACCCGGGTTAGAAGCCTCAAAGTCGGGTTGAGCAGTCACGTCCACCCCCATCCCCTTTTGGACCACTTCCCACGGTTCGAAATGCACGAAAATCGGCCTGTACACGGGGGAGGCACCCGCCTCGAAGACGAGACCGTCGGCAGACCCGCCGGATCAAACCCGGCCGAGCTACACGGCTTACAAGTCTCAATGTCGGTATGAGCAGTCACGTCCACCCCTATTCCCTTTTGGACCACTTCCCACGGTACGAAATGCATGAAAATCGGCCTGTACACGGGGGAGGCACCCGCCTCGAAGACGAGACCGTCGGCAGAACCGCCGGGTCAAACCCGGCTGAGCTACCCGGCTCGGAAGCGCCAAAGTCGGGTTGAGCAGTCACATTCACTCCCATCGACTTTTGGGCAACTTCCCACGGTTCGAAATGCACAAAATTCGGCCTGAACACGGGGGACGCTCCCCCCTCGAAGGCGAGACCGTCGGCAGAACCGCCGGGTCAAACCCGGCTGAGCTACCCGGGTCGGAAGCGCCAAGGTCGGTATGAGCAGTCACATTCACTCCCATCCCCTTTTGGACCGCTTCCCACGGTTTGAAATGCACGAAAATCGGCCTGTACACGGGGGAGGCTCCGCCCTCGAAGGCGAGACCGACGGCAGAACCGCCGGGTCAAACCCGGCCGGGCTACCCGGGTTAGAAGCCTCAGAGTCGGGTTGAGCAGTCACATTCACCCCCATCCCCTTTTGAACCTCTTCCCACCGTTGGAAATGCACGAAAATCGGCCTGTACACGGGGGAGGCGCCCCTCTCGAAGGCGAGACCGACGGCAGAACCGCCGGGTCAAACCCGGCCGAGCTACCCGGGTTAGAAGCCTCAGAGTCGGGTTGAGCAGTCACATTCACCCCCATCCCCTTATGAACCTCTTCCCACCGTTGGAAATGCACGAAAATCGGCCTGTACACGGGGGAGGCCCCCCTCTCGAAGACGAGACCGTCGGCAGACCCGCCGGATCAAACCCGGCCGAGCTACACGGCTTACAAGTCTCGATGTCGGTATGAGCAGTCACGTCCACCCCCATTCCCTTTTGGACCACTTCCCACGGTACGAAATGCATGAAAATCGGCCTGTACACGGGGGAGGCACCCGCCTCGAAGACGAGACCGTCGGCAGAACCGCCGGGTCAAACCCGGCTGAGCTACCCGGCTCGGAAGCGCCAAAGTCGGGTTGAGCAGTCACATTCACTCCCATCCCCTTTTGGGCCACTTCCCACGGTTCGAAATGCATGAAAATCGGCCTGTACACGGGGGACGCTCCCCCCTCGAAGGCGAGGCCGTCGGCAGAACCGCCGGGTCAAACCCGGCTGAGCTACCCGGGTTAGATGCCTCAAAGTCGGGTTGAGCAGTCACATTCACCCCCATCCCCTTTCGGCCCCCTTCCCACGGTTGGAAATGCATGAAAATCGGCCTGTACACGGTGGGCGCTCCCCCCTCGAAGGTGAGACCTTCGGCAGAACCGCCGGGTCAAATCCTGCCGAGCTACCCGCGTTAGAGGTCTCAATGTCGGCTTCAGCAGTCACATTCAATCCCATTCCCGTTTGGACCTCTTCCCGCCGATGGAAATGCACAAAATTCGGCCTGAACACGCGGGACGCTCCCCCCTCGAAGGCGAGACCGTCGCCAGAACCGCCGGGTCAAATCCGGCCGAGCTACCCGCGTTAGAGGTCTCAATGTCGGCTTCAGCAGTCACATTCAATCCCATTCCCTTTTGGAACACTTCCCGCCGTTAACAATGCACGATATTCGGCCTGAACACGCGGGACGCTCCCCCCTCGAAGGTGAGACCTTCGGCAGAACCGCCGGGTCAAATCCTGCCGAGCTACCCGCGTTAGAGGTCTCAATGTCGGCTTCAGCAGTCACATTCAATCCCATTCCCGTTTGGACCTCTTCCCGCCGATGGAAATGCACAAAATTCGGCCTGAACACGCGGGGCGCTCCCCCCTCGAAGGCGAGACCGTCGCCAGAACCGCCGGGTCAAATCCGGCTGAGCTACCCGCGTTACAGGTCTCAAAGTCGGCTTCAGCAGTCACATTCAATCCCATTCCCTTTTGGAACACTTCCCGCCGTTAACAATGCACGATATTCGGACTGAACACGGGGGCCGGTCCGCCCTCGAAGTCAACACCGTCCGCAGAACCGCCGGGGCAAATCCGGCTGAGCTACCCCGCCCCCGAACACTCAAAGTCCCTCTGAAGCCTTGCATTCGCCTCCTTGGAAAATTGACGTCAAACATTACCAAAATCGGGGGCACGAGCACTAAAGCTAAGTCTCACCCTTTCCCTATCCCTAACCAGGAACCGAACGCCCACCCTCAGCCTCACACCAACGCCGGTGCCACTCCAGACAGA
>NW_027310520.1:60000-62500 GCF_047496795.1 Chiloscyllium punctatum
ACGGACGCCAGGCCGCGCTCCCCGGCGGGGGGATGGCGTCGAGCCTGACGAACGGAATGTGCAGGGTGGGGGGGAAAGGCCAAGCGCTCCGACGCCGGAGGGCTCCGGAGTCTGAACTTAGGGGGACAAAGAGGACGGGTCCTCTGCGACACCCCAGCCGCGCTCTCGCCAGCCAAGGCGAGTGCGATTGATTGCCAAACGACCCTCAGACAGGCGTGGCCCCGGGAAGAACCCGGGGCCGCAAAGTGCGTTCAAAGTGTCGATGATCAATGTGTCCTGCAATTCACATTAATTCTCGCAGCTAGCTGCGTTCGTCATCGACGCACGAGCCGAGTGATCCACCGTCAAGAGTTGTCTGAGTTTGTTTTAGGTCTCTCCCTCGCCAGAGGAAAGCGACCCGGACCGCACATACGCTCCCCACCTTGAGCTACAGCCACCTGCACGCCGGCGTGCGGGCGGAGCAGGGTGGCGTGAAGCGATGGGGAGCACCATCCTGGTGCGGCCCGCAGAAACATACGTCTATTGGGGGGAGGAGGACAGGGCGCCCAAGAGGCGATGCGTGCCCCAACGCACCGCAGCGACGGAGGCAGGATCACCGCCACCATGTCGCCCGCCTAGTATCACGAGGCGTGCAGCAGCTTTGCCCTAGGAAAAGCAGAGGCGGGAACGGGCACCGGCCATCGGTTCGGCAGCGTCACTGACGCGTGCACGTGGCGGCGTGTCGGCGAGCGGACTTCCTGCGAGGAGGCGGGGGCGGCACTCGCCCGAGCAGACGCCCGCCCGGCCCAGCCACCGCCGAGGTGGACTGGGAGTCGCGGCAACGGCTCGTCATACTCGTTCCCACACTCACAGCGCAGCTTGCCCGCAAGCCACCGACCACCGATCGACGCCAGGCGCCCCGACCGAGAGCGGGATCGCTCGTTCGCCCTGCTGGCAGTTCGCTGGGGATCACTACTGCACGGAGCTCGGAGACCGACGGGCGGCAACTCGAGAGTCTTTAAACCACCACCCCCATCCCGCAAGTGCAAAGAGGCTGTATACGCACAGACGGGTGAGGGGAATAGGTACCCCGTCGGGTTTGAAGGGAGCGTGACTAGATAGCAACGATGTAAACCCAGCCGATTTGGGAGCGAAAGACCGGCGCCTGCATCACCGGCTTCGTTTCCCGTGGCTGGAGAGTACACCGAAACCCTCCGTCTGTCGCGAGCTCCCGACGACGCGGTGCCGCCAAGCAGCAGGGCCGGACCTGGTGTGACTCCCCTCGTCGATCACAGACCGGTCGGCACTACTGACGAGACGGTGGAACGGGCTTCGCCCCTTGTGACGAAGGGTGATGCGAACCCGCCCGCCCGCGTGCGTTCGGGGTGGACTCGGCAAACGGAGATTTGAAATCGGAAAGTGTCCTCCTGCCCCGCGCAGGTAGGCGCCCAACAGTTGTGGGGGGTTTGGCGGTGACCACGGCTGCAGGGCCTGCTACCCCGACGAGCTCTCCTGCTGGCCCCGAAACCACCCTCGCGAGACAAGTTGAAACGGAAACGGGCGTACCCCCAAGCCGACGATCCTTTCTTATTTGTTACTTTTTTTTTCACTTGCTCGAGTTGTGGCGATTTGGCGGTGACCACGGCTGCAGGGCCTGCTACCCCGACGAGCTCTCCTGCTGGCCCCGAAACCACCCTCGCGAGACAAGTTGAAACGGAAACGGGCGTACCCCCAAGCCGACAGAGATCCTTTCTTATTTGTTACTTTTTTTTTTCACTTGCTCGAGTTGTGGGGGTTTGGCGGTGACCACGGCTGCAGGGCCTGCTACCCCGACGAGCTCTCCTGCTGGCCCCGAAACCACCCTCGCGAGACAAGTTGAAACGGAAACGGGCGTACCCCCAAGCCGACGATCCTTTCTTATTTGTTACTTTTTTTTTTCACTTGCTCGAGTTGTGGGGGTTTGGCGGTGACCACGGCTGCAGGGCCTGCTACCCCGACGAGCTCTCCTGCTGGCCCCGAAACCACCCTCGCGAGACAAGTTGAAACGGAAACGGGCGTACCCCCAAGCCGACGATCCTTTCTTATTTGTTACTTTTTTTTTCACTTGCTCGAGTTGTGGGGGTTTGGCGGTGACCACGGCTGCAGGGCCTGCTACCCCGACGAGCTCTCCTGCTGGCCCCGAAACCACCCTCGCGAGACAAGTTGAAACGGAAACGGGCGTACCCCCAAGCCGACGATCCTTTCTTATTTGTTACTTTTTTTTTCACTTGCTCGAGTTGTGGGGGTTTGGCGGTGACCACGGCTGCAGGGCCTGCTACCCCGACGAGCTCTCCTGCTGGCCCCGAAACCACCCTCGCGAGACAAGTTGAAACGGAAACGGGCGTACCCCCAAGCCGACAGAGATGCTTTCGCTCCTGTTACTTTTTTTTTCACTTGCTCGAGTTGTGGGGGTTTGGCGGTGACCACGGCTGCAGGGCCTGCTACCCCGACGAGCTCTCCTGCTGGCCCCGAAACCACCCTC
>NW_027310520.1:67500-69650 GCF_047496795.1 Chiloscyllium punctatum
ACGGAAAGAGCCGGGTAAGCCTTTCAAAAGATTCGACCACGTGCCGAAAACTTTAGACTTCCGTGAGCTCTCCGGCTTGCACCGAGACCCGAAGTCGACGTGCGAAGCACCACGGGACCCCTTTCGCCTGCAGGTCCCGAGCCGCCTTTATTTGCTGTTACGAGCATCGTGTGCCCCATACCTGCGTGACGAGCACCGCAGGGCGGCAGAGCCATCGCACTTGGCCGGGTGGCAGAGGAGGACCAGACTATTCACAGATAGCGGCCCAACGACTCCCAGAGCCGGTCGTGCGGCGCGCGAGGTCTGCTCTCTTCACAAGAGGCTTTATTAGGGAGTGCTAAGGCAAGGTTCTGTGCCCTCCACCCTCATCGCAACACCCATGGGAGCCTCCGGTCGTCAATAGACCGCCGCACCGGCCTCTGACTGACTCTCAGAATGGACGGAAAGAGCCGGGTAAGCCTTTCAAAAGATTCGACCACGTGCCGAAAACTTTAGACTTCCGTGAGCTCTCCGGCTTGCACCGAGACCCGAAGTCGACGTGCTAAGCACCACGGGACCCCTTTCGCCTGCAGGTCCCGAGCCGCCTTTATTTGCTGTTACGAGCATCGTGTGCCCCATACCTGCGTGACGAGCACCGCAGGGCGGCAGAGCCATCGCACTTGGCCGGGTGGCAGAGGAGGACCAGACTATTCACAGATAGCGGCCCAACGACTCCCAGAGCCGGTCGTGCGGCGCGCGAGGTCTGCTGTCATCACAAGAGGCTTTAGGGAGTGCTCAGGCAAGGGTCAGCCCGCAGCCTTCCTGGCAACACCCAGGGGAACCAGGCCACTCGCGTCTCTCGCCTTCATTTTCGACACGAGCGCCTGCGGAGGGCCACCACCCCCTCCGATTGTCAAGAGACCTCCGCACCGGCCTCTGACTTACTCTCAGAATGGACGGAAAGAGCCGGGTAAGCCTTTGAAAAGATTCGACCACGTGCCGAAAACTTTAGACTTCCGTGAGCTCTCCGGCTTGCACCGAGACCCGAAGTCGACGTGCTTAGCACCACGGGACCCCTTTCGCCTGCAGGTCCCGAGCCGCCTTTTATTTTTGTTACGAGTATCGTGTTCCCCAAACCTGGGTGACGAGCACCGCAGGGCGGCAGAGCCATCGCGCTTGTCCGGGTGGCAGAGGAGGACCAGACTATTCACAAATAGCGGCCCAACGACTCCCAGAGCCGGTCGTGCGGCAGGCGAGGTCTGCTCTCATCACAAGAGGCTTTAGGGAGTGCTCAGGCAACGGTCAGCCCGCAGCCTTCTTGGCAACACCCAAGGGAACCAGGCCACTCGCGTCTCTCGCCTTCATTTTGGACACGAGCGCCTGTGGAGGGACGGCCGGAGTCAACGTGGGGTTTGCCCGCCCTCCAATAGTGTCAAAAGACCGCCGCACAAGTCTCTGACTGACTCTTAGAACAGACAGAAAGAGTTTGTCAAATCTGTCAAAAAATTGACAAAGTGTCAAAAATTCGACTTCCAAGAGCTCTCCGGCATGCACTCATACCTGTCATTAAAGTGCTATGCCCGTGGAACCGTTTTTCGGATGCCTTTCAGAACGGTCCCGCGCCGCCATTTTGTTCTAAAAATCGTGTTCCCATATATCTCCGGGTACCCCGCCAACCTCACTGCGGAAAAACTACAAGTGGCACTGAATGGGTCTGAATTCCAAATTTGACTGCATCGGTCTGGAACTCGGTCCGGTCAAAACCGTTTGGATTTTTCTCGGTCCGGACTTCCGCGACAGACAAAGTTAAAGTTTTCGGGCTGCAGGCACAAAACGACAGCTGGCCATTTGCCGGGCTCAATTCACCCAATTCCTCCGGCACTTCGGAGCACATGTTCGGTGTAAGTTTGCGAATCTTTCCCGATGCTGCAGCATTTTCCTCCGCTGACACTTAGAATATTTTTCACACTTTGCTGAAAATTTTTCTAAGTGTTTTTTTCCAAGTTTTCCTGGTTACTGATTTCTTCTTTTTAAACATTTTTCTAAGTTTTTCTGGTTACTGATTTCTTCTTTTTAAACATTTTTCGCAGTTTGTCTGGTTACTGATTTCTTCTTTTTAAACATTTTTCGCCGTTTTTCTGGTTACTGATTTCTTCTTTTTAAACATTTTT
>NW_027310522.1:0-5000 GCF_047496795.1 Chiloscyllium punctatum
AAATGCACAAGATTCGGCCTGAACACGGGGGACGCTCCCCCCTCGAAGGCGAGACCGTCGGCAGACCCGCCGGGTCAAACCCGGCTGAGCTACCCGGCTCGGAAGCGCCAAAGTCGGTATGAGCAGTCACGTTCACTCCCATCCCCTTTTGGACCGCTTCCCACGGTACGAAATGCATGAAAATCGGCCTGTACACGGGGGAGGCACCCGCCTCGAAGACGAGACCGTCGGCAGAACCGCCGGGTCAAACCCGGCTGAGCTACCCGGCTTACAAGTCTCAAAGTCGGGTTGAGCAGTCACATTCACTCCCATCGACTTTTGGGCAACTTCCCACGGTTCGAAATGCACAAAATTCGGCCTGAACACGGGGGACGCTCCCCCCCTCGAAGGCGAGACCGTCGGCAGAACCGCCGGGTCAAACCCGGCTGAGCTACCCGGCTTAAAAGTCTCAAAGTCGGTATGAGCAGTCACATTCACCCCCCATTCCCTTTTGGACCACTTCCCACGGTTGGAAATGCATGAAAATCGGCCTGGACACGGGGGAGGCTCCCCCCTCGATGACGAGACCGTCGGCAGAACCGCCGGAACAAACCCGGCTGAGCTACCCGGCTTACAAGTCTCAAAGTCGGTATGAGCAGACACGTCCACCCCCATTCCCTTTTGGACCACTTCCCACCGTTGGAAATGCACGAAAATCGGCCTGTACACGGGGGAGGCACCGGCCTCGAAGACGAGACCGTCGGCAGAACCGCCGGATCAAACCCGGCCGAGCTACCCGGGTTAGAAGCCTCAGAGTCGGGTTGAGCAGTCACATTCACTCCCATCCCCTTTTGAACCTCTTCCCACCGTTGGAAATGCACGAAAATCGGCCTGTACACGGGGGAGGCTCCCCCCTCGAAGGCGAGACCGTCGGCAGAACCGCCGGGTCAAACCCGGCTGAGCTACCCGGCTTAAAAGTCTCAAAGTCGGGTTGAGCAGTCACATTCACTCCCATCGACTTTTGGGCAACTTCCCACCGTTGCAAATGCATGAAAATCGGCCTGTACACGGGGGAGGCTCCGCCCTCGAAGGCGAGACCGACGGCAGAACCGCCGGGTCAAACCCGGCCGGGCTACCCGGGTTAGAAGCCTCAGAGTCGGGTTGAGCAGTCGCATTCACCCCCATCCCCTTTTGAACCTCTTCCCACCGTTGGAAATGCACGAAAATCGGCCTGTACACGGGGGAGGCACCGGCCTCGAAGACGAGACCGTCGGCAGAACCGCCGGATCAAACCCGGCCGAGCTACCCGGGTTAGAAGCCTCAGAGTCGGGTTGAGCAGTCACATTCACTCCCATCCCCTTTTGAACCTCTTCCCACCGTTGGAAATGCACGGAAATCGGCCTGTACACGGGGGAGGCTCCCCCTCGAAGGCGAGACCGTCGGCAGAACCGCCGGGTCAAACCCGGCTGAGCTACCCGGCTTACAAGTCTCAAAGTCGGTATGAGCAGACACGTCCACCCCCATTCCCTTTTGGACCACTTCCCACCGTTGGAAATGCACGAAAATCGGCCTGTACACGGGGGAGGCACCGGCCTCGAAGACGAGACCGTCGGCAGAACCGCCGGATCAAACCCGGCCGAGCTACCCGGGTTAGAAGCCTCAGAGTCGGGTTGAGCAGTCACATTCACTCCATCCCCTTTTGAACCTCTTCCCACCGTTGGAAATGCACGAAAATCGGCCTGTACACGGGGGAGGCTCCCCCCTCGAAGGCGAGACCGTCGGCAGAACCGCCGGGTCAAACCCGGCTGAGCTACCCGGCTTAAAAGTCTCAAAGTCGGGTTGAGCAGTCACATTCACTCCCATCGACTTTTGGGGCAACTTCCCACCGTTGCAAATGCATGAAAATCGGCCTGTACACGGGGGAGGCTCCGCCCTCGAAGGCGAGACCGACGGCAGAACCGCCGGGTCAAACCCGGCGGGCTACCCGGCTCGGAAGCGCCAAAGTCGGGTTGAGCAGTCACATTCACCCCCATCCCCTTTTGGGCCACTTCCCACGGTTCGAAATGCATGAAAATCGGCCTGTACACGGGGGACGCTCCCCCCTCGAAGGCGAGGCAGTCGGCAGAACCGCCGGGTCAAACCCGGCTGAGCTACCCGGGTTAGATGCCTCAAAGTCGGGTTGAGCAGTCACATTCACCCCCATCCCCTTTCGGCCCCCTTCCCACGGTTGGAAATGCATGAAAATCGGCCTGTACACGGTGGGCGCTCCCCCTCGAAGGTGAGACCTTCGGCAGAACCGCCGGGTCAAATCCTGCCGAGCTACCCGCGTTAGAGGTCTCAATGTCGGCTTCAGCAGTCACATTCAATCCCATTCCCGTTTGGACCTCTTCCCGCCGATGGAAATGCACAAAATTCGGCCTGAACACGCGGGCGCTCCCCCCTCGAAGGCGAGACCGTCGCCAGAACCGCGGGTCAAATCCGGCTGAGCTACCCGCGTTACAGGTCTCAAAGTCGGTTGAGCAGTCACGTTCACCCCCATCCCCTTTCGGACCCCTTCCCACGGTTGGAAATGCATGAAAATCGGCCTGTACACGGTGGGCGCTCCCCCTCGAAGGTGAGACCTTCGGCAGAACCGCCGGGTCAAATCCGGCCGAGCTACCCGCGTTAGAGGTCTCAATGTCGGCTTCAGCAGTCACATTCAATCCCATTCCCGTTTGGACCTCTTCCCGCCGATGGAAATGCACAAAATTCGGCCTGAACACGCGGGACGCTCCCCCCTCGAAGGTGAGACCTTCGGCAGAACCGCCGGGTCAAATCCGGCCGAGCTACCCGCGTTAGAGGTCTCAATGTCGGCTTCAGCAGTCACATTCAATCCCATTCCCGTTTGGACCTCTTCCCGCCGATGGAAATGCACAAAATTCGGCCTGAACACGCGGGACGCTCCCCCTCGAAGGCGAGACCGTCGCCAGAACCGCCGGGTCAAATCCGGCTGAGCTACCCGCGTTACAGGTCTCAAAGTCGGGTTGAGCAGTCACGTTCACCCCCATCCCCTTTCGGACCCCTTCCCACGGTTGGAAATGCATGAAAATCGGCCTGTACACGGTGGGCGCTCCCCCCTCGAAGGTGAGACCTTCGGCAGAACCGCCGGGTCAAATCCGGCCGAGCTACCCGCGTTAGAGGTCTCAATGTCGGCTTCAGCAGTCACATTCAATCCCATTCCCGTTTGGACCTCTTCCCGCCGATGGAAATGCACAAAATTCGGCCTGAACACGCGGACGCTCCCCCCTCGAAGGTGAGACCTTCGGCAGAACCGCCGGGTCAAATCCGGCCGAGCTACCCGCGTTAGAGGTCTCAATGTCGGCTTCAGCAGTCACATTCAATCCCATTCCCGTTTGGACCTCTTCCCGCCGATGGAAATGCACAAAATTCGGCCTGAACACGCGGGACGCTCCCCCCTCGAAGGCGAGACCGTCGCCAGAACCGCCGGGTCAAATCCGGCTGAGCTACCCGCGTTAGAGGTCTCAAAGTCGGGTTGAGCAGTCACGTTCACCCCCATCCCCTTTCGGACCCCTTCCCACGGTTGGAAATGCATGAAAATCGGCCTGTACACGGTGGGCGCTCCCCCCTCGAAGGTGAGACCTTCGGCAGAACCGCCGGGTCAAATCCGGCCGAGCTACCCGCGTTAGAGGTCTCAATGTCGGCTTCAGCAGTCACATTCAATCCCATTCCCGTTTGGACCTCTTCCCGCCGATGGAAATGCACAAAACTCGGCCTGAACACGCGGGACGCTCCCCCCTCGAAGGTGAGACCTTCGGCAGAACCGCCGGGTCAAATCCGGCCGAGCTACCCGCGTTAGAGGTCTCAATGTCGGCTTCAGCAGTCACATTCAATCCCCATTCCCGTTTGGACCTCTTCCCGCCGATGGAAATGCACAAAATTCGGCCTGAACACGCGGGACGCTCCCCCCTCGAAGGCGAGACCGTCGCCAGAACCGCCGGGTCAAATCCGGCCGAGCTACCCGCGTTAGAGGTCTCAATGTCGGCTTCAGCAGTCACATTCAATCCCATTCCCTTTTGGAACACTTCCCGCCGTTAACAATGCACGATATTCGGCCTGAACACGCGGGACGCTCCCCCCTCGAAGGTGAGACCTTCGGCAGAACCGCCGGGTCAAATCCTGCCGAGCTACCCGCGTTAGAGGTCTCAATGTCGGCTTCAGCAGTCACATTCAATCCCATTCCCGTTTGGACCTCTTCCCGCCGATGGAAATGCACAAAATTCGGCCTGAACACGCGGGACGCTCCCCCTCGAAGGCGAGACCGTCGCCAGAACCGCCGGGTCAAATCCGGCCGAGCTACCCGCGTTAGAGGTCTCAATGTCGGCTTCAGCAGTCACATTCAATCCCATTCCCGTTTGGAACACTTCCCGCCGTTAACAATGCACGATATTCGGCCTGAACACGCGGGACGCTCCCCCCCTCGAAGGTGAGACCTTCGGCAGAACCGCCGGGTCAAATCCTGCCGAGCTACCCGCGTTAGAGGTCTCAATGTCGGCTTCAGCAGTCACATTCAATCCCATTCCCGTTTGGACCTCTTCCCGCCGATGGAAATGCACAAAATTCGGCCTGAACACGCGGGGCGCTCCCCCCTCGAAGGCGAGACCGTCGCCAGAACCGCCGGGTCAAATCCGGCTGAGCTACCCGCGTTACAGGTCTCAAAGTCGGCTTCAGCAGTCACATTCAATCCCATTCCCTTTTGGAACACTTCCCGCCGTTAACAATGCACGATATTCGGACTGAACACGGGGGCCGGTCCGCCCTCGAAGTCAACACCGTCCGCAGAACCGCCGGGGCAAATCCGGCTGAGCTACCCCGCCCCCGAACACTCAAAGTCCCTCTGAAGCCTTGCATTCGCCTCCTTGGAAAATTGACGTCAAACATTACCAAAATCGGGGGCACGAGCACTAAAGCTAAGTCTCACCCTTTCCCTATCCCTAACCAGGAACCGAACGCCCACCCTCAGC
>NW_027310522.1:12500-15000 GCF_047496795.1 Chiloscyllium punctatum
CGTGCAGAGCTTAGGCAGACCCCCCACTGGAGGCTCAACACTTCGTGGCAGCTCCGTGTCCCAGAGACCAGGAGGGTTGGCACACACACACAGTGTGAACCACCGACAGCCATTCTGGGACCGGTGACAGCCGTGCTGGCCCCACTGCCACGACACAGACGGACGCCAGGCCGCGCTCCCCGGCGGGGGGATGGCGTCGAGCCTGACGAACGGAATGTGCAGGGTGGGGGGGAAAGGCCAAGCGCTCCGACGCCGGAGGGCTCCGGAGTCTGAACTTAGGGGGACAAAGAGGACGGGTCCTCTGCGACACCCCAGCCGCGCTCTCGCCAGCCAAGGCGAGTGCGATTGATTGCCAAACGACCCTCAGACAGGCGTGGCCCCGGGAAGAACCCGGGGCCGCAAAGTGCGTTCAAAGTGTCGATGATCAATGTGTCCTGCAATTCACATTAATTCTCGCAGCTAGCTGCGTTCGTCATCGACGCACGAGCCGAGTGATCCACCGTCAAGAGTTGTCTGAGTTTGTTTTAGGTCTCTCCCTCGCCAGAGGAAAGCGACCCGGACCGCACATACGCTCCCCACCTTGAGCTACAGCCACCTGCACGCCGGCGTGCGGGCGGAGCAGGGTGGCGTGAAGCGATGGGGAGCACCATCCTGGTGCGGCCCGCAGAAACATACGTCTATTGGGGGGAGGAGGACAGGGCGCCCAAGAGGCGATGCGTGCCCCAACGCACCGCAGCGACGGAGGCAGGATCACCGCCACCATGTCGCCCGCCTAGTATCACGAGGCGTGCAGCAGCTTTGCCCTAGGAAAAGCAGAGGCGGGAACGGGCACCGGCCATCGGTTCGGCAGCGTCACTGACGCGTGCACGTGGCGGCGTGTCGGCGAGCGGACTTCCTGCGAGGAGGCGGGGGCGGCACTCGCCCGAGCAGACGCCCGCCCGGCCCAGCCACCGCCGAGGTGGACTGGGAGTCGCGGCAACGGCTCGTCATACTCGTTCCCACACTCACAGCGCAGCTTGCCCGCAAGCCACCGACCACCGATCGACGCCAGGCGCCCCGACCGAGAGCGGGATCGCTCGTTCGCCCTGCTGGCAGTTCGCTGGGGATCACTACTGCACGGAGCTCGGAGACCGACGGGCGGCAACTCGAGAGTCTTTAAACCACCACCCCCATCCCGCAAGTGCAAAGAGGCTGTATACGCACAGACGGGTGAGGGGAATAGGTACCCCGTCGGGTTTGAAGGGAGCGTGACTAGATAGCAACGATGTAAACCCAGCCGATTTGGGAGCGAAAGACCGGCGCCTGCATCACCGGCTTCGTTTCCCGTGGCTGGAGAGTACACCGAAACCCTCCGTCTGTCGCGAGCTCCCGACGACGCGGTGCCGCCAAGCAGCAGGGCCGGACCTGGTGTGGCTCCCCTCGTCGATCACAGACCGGTCGGCACTACTGACGAGACGGTGGAACGGGCTTCGCCCCTTGTGACGAAGGGTGATGCGAACCCGCCCGCCCGCGTGCGTTCGGGGTGGACTCGGCAAACGGAGATTTGAAATCGGAAAGTGTCCTCCTGCCCCGCGCAGGTAGGCGCCCAACAGTTGTGGGGGGTTTGGCGGTGACCACGGCTGCAGGGCCTGCTACCCCGACGAGCTCTCCTGCTGGCCCCGAAACCACCCTCGCGAGACAAGTTGAAACGGAAACGGGCGTACCCCCAAGCCGACGATCCTTTCTTATTTGTTACTTTTTTTTTCACTTGCTCGAGTTGTGGGGATTTGGCGGTGACCACGGCTGCAGGGCCTGCTACCCCGACGAGCTCTCCTGCTGGCCCCGAAACCACCCTCGCGAGACAAGTTGAAACGGAAACGGGCGTACCCCCAAGCCGACAGAGATCCTTTCTTATTTGTTACTTTTTTTTTTCACTTGCTCGAGTTGTGGGGGTTTGGCGGTGACCACGGCTGCAGGGCCTGCTACCCCGACGAGCTCTCCTGCTGGCCCCGAAACCACCCTCGCGAGACAAGTTGAAACGGAAACGGGCGTACCCCCAAGCCGACGATCCTTTCTTATTTGTTACTTTTTTTTTCACTTGCTCGAGTTGTGGGGGTTTGGCGGTGACCACGGCTGCAGGGCCTGCTACCCCGACGAGCTCTCCTGCTGGCCCCGAAACCACCCTCGCGAGACAAGTTGAAACGGAAACGGGCGTACCCCCAAGCCGACGATCCTTTCTTATTTGTTACTTTTTTTTTTCACTTGCTCGAGTTGTGGGGGTTTGGCGGTGACCACGGCTGCAGGGCCTGCTACCCCGACGAGCTCTCCTGCTGGCCCCGAAACCACCCTCGCGAGACAAGTTGAAACGGAAACGGGCGTACCCCCAAGCCGACAGAGATGCTTTCGCTCCTGTTACTTTTTTTTTCACTTGCTCGAGTTGTGGGGGTTTGGCGGTGACCACGGCTGCAGGGCCTGCTACCCCGACGAGCTCTCCTGCTGGCCCCGAAACCACCCTCGCGAG
>NW_027310522.1:20000-32500 GCF_047496795.1 Chiloscyllium punctatum
AGAGCCGGGTAAGCCTTTCAAAAGATTCGACCACGTGCCGAAAACTTTAGACTTCCGTGAGCTCTCCGGCTTGCACCGAGACCCGAAGTCGACGTGCGAAGCACCACGGGACCCCTTTCGCCTGCAGGTCCCGAGCCGCCTTTATTTGCTGTTACGAGCATCGTGTGCCCCATACCTGCGTGACGAGCACCGCAGGGCGGCAGAGCCATCGCACTTGGCCGGGTGGCAGAGGAGGACCAGACTATTCACAGATAGCGGCCCAACGACTCCCAGAGCCGGTCGTGCGGCGCGCGAGGTCTGCTCTCTTCACAAGAGGCTTTATTAGGGAGTGCTAAGGCAAGGTTCTGTGCCCTCCACCCTCATCGCAACACCCATGGGAGCCTCCGGTCGTCAATAGACCGCCGCACCGGCCTCTGACTGACTCTCAGAATGGACGGAAAGAGCCGGGTAAGCCTTTCAAAAGATTCGACCACGTGCCGAAAACTTTAGACTTCCGTGAGCTCTCCGGCTTGCACCGAGACCCGAAGTCGACGTGCGAAGCACCACGGGACCCCTTTCGCCTGCAGGTCCCGAGCCGCCTTTATTTGCTGTTACGAGCATCGTGTGCCCCATACCTGCGTGACGAGCACCGCAGGGCGGCAGAGCCATCGCACTTGGCCGGGTGGCAGAGGAGGACCCGACTATTCACAGATAGCGGCCCAACGACTCCCAGAGCCGGTCGTGCGGCGCGCGAGGTCTGCTCTCTTCACAAGAGGCTTTATTAGGGAGTGCTAAGGCAAGGTTCTGTGCCCTCCACCCTCATCGCAACACCCATGGGAGCCTCCGGTCGTCAATAGACCGCCGCACCGGCCTCTGACTGACTCTCAGAATGGACGGAAAGAGCCGGGTAAGCCTTTCAAAAGATTCGACCACGTGCCGAAAACTTTAGACTTCCGTGAGCTCTCCGGCTTGCACCGAGACCCGAAGTCGACGTGCTAAGCACCACGGGACCCCTTTCGCCTGCAGGTCCCGAGCCGCCTTTATTTGCTGTTACGAGCATCGTGTGCCCCATACCTGCGTGACGAGCACCGCAGGGCGGCAGAGCCATCGCACTTGGCCGGGTGGCAGAGGAGGACCAGACTATTCACAGATAGCGGCCCAACGACTCCCAGAGCCGGTCGTGCGGCGCGCGAGGTCTGCTCTCATCACAAGAGGCTTTAGGGAGTGCTCAGGCAAGGGTCAGCCCGCAGCCTTCCTGGCAACACCCAGGGGAACCAGGCCACTCGCGTCTCTCGCCTTCATTTTCGACACGAGCGCCTGCGGAGGGCCACCACCCCCTCCGATTGTCAAGAGACCTCCGCACCGGCCTCTGACTTACTCTCAGAATGGACGGAAAGAGCCGGGTAAGCCTTTGAAAAGATTCGACCACGTGCCGAAAACTTTAGACTTCCGTGAGCTCTCCGGCTTGCACCGAGACCCGAAGTCGACGTGCTTAGCACCACGGGACCCCTTTCGCCTGCAGGTCCCGAGCCGCCTTTTATTTTTGTTACGAGTATCGTGTTCCCCAAACCTGGGTGACGAGCACCGCAGGGCGGCAGAGCCATCGCGCTTGTCCGGGTGGCAGAGGAGGACCAGACTATTCACAAATAGCGGCCCAACGACTCCCAGAGCCGGTCGTGCGGCAGGCGAGGTCTGCTCTCATCACAAGAGGCTTTAGGGAGTGCTCAGGCAACGGTCAGCCCGCAGCCTTCTTGGCAACACCCAAGGGAACCAGGCCACTCGCGTCTCTCGCCTTCATTTTGGACACGAGCGCCTGTGGAGGGACGGCCGGAGTCAACGTGGGGTTTGCCCGCCCTCCAATAGTGTCAAAAGACCGCCGCACAAGTCTCTGACTGACTCTTAGAACAGACAGAAAGAGTTTGTCAAATCTGTCAAAAAATTGACAAAGTGTCAAAAATTCGACTTCCAAGAGCTCTCCGGCATGCACTCATACCTGTCATTAAAGTGCTATGCCCGTGGAACCGTTTTTCGGATGCCTTTCAGAACGGTCCCGCGCCGCCATTTTGTTCTAAAAATCGTGTTCCCATATATCTCCGGGTACCCCGCCAACCTCACTGCGGAAAAACTACAAGTGGCACTGAATGGGTCTGAATTCCAAATTTGACTGCATCGGTCTGGAACTCGGTCCGGTCAAAACCGTTTGGATTTTTCTCGGTCCGGACTTCCGCGACAGACAAAGTTAAAGTTTTCGGGCTGCAGGCACAAAACGACAGCTGGCCATTTGCCGGGCTCAATTCACCCAATTCCTCCGGCACTTCGGAGCACATGTTCGGTGTAAGTTTGCGAATCTTTCCCGATGCTGCAGCATTTTCCTCCGCTGACACTTAGAATATTTTTCACACTTTGCTGAAAATTTTTCTAAGTGTTTTTTTCCAAGTTTTCCTGGTTACTGATTTCTTCTTTTTAAACATTTTTCTAAGTTTTTCTGGTTACTGATTTCTTCTTTTTAAACATTTTTCGCAGTTTGTCTGGTTACTGATTTCTTCTTTTTAAACATTTTTCGCCGTTTTTCTGGTTACTGATTTCTTCTTTTTAAACATTTTTCGCCGTTTTTCTGGTTACTGATTTCTTCTTTTTAAACATTTTTCTAAGTTTTTCTGGTTACTCATTTCTTCTTTTTAAACATTTTTCTAAGTTTTTCTGGTTACTGATTTCTTCTTTTTAAACATTTTTCTAAGTTTTTCTGGTTACTCACTTCTTCTTTTTAAACATTTTTCGCCGTTTTTCTGGTTACTGATTTCTTCTTTTTAAACATTTTTCTAAGTTTTTCTGGTTACTCATTTCTTCTTTTTAAACATTTTTCTAAGTTTTTCTGGTTACTCATTTCTTCTTTTTAAACATTTTTCTAAGTTTTTCTGGTTACTGATTTCTTCTTTTTAAACATTTTTCTAAGTTTTTCTGGTTACTGATTTCTTCTTTTTAAACATTTTTCTAAGTTTTCCTGGTTACTCATTTCTTCTTTTTAAACATTTTTCTAAGTTTTCCTGGTTACTCATTTCTTCTTTTTAAACATTTTTCTAAGTTTTCCTGGTTACTGATTTCTTCTTTTTAAACATTTTTCGCAGTTTTTCTGGTTACTGATTTCTTCTTTTTAAACATTTTTTCGCAGTTTGTCTGGTTACTGATTTCTTCTTTTTAAACATTTTTCGCCGTTTTTCTGGTTACTGATTTCTTCTTTTTAAACATTTTTCGCCGTTTTTCTGGTTACTGATTTCTTCTTTTTAAGCATTTTTCTAAGTTTTTCTGGTTACTCATTTCTTCTTTTTAAACATTTTTCTAAGTTTTTCTGGTTACTGATTTCTTCTTTTTAAACATTTTTCTAAGTTTTTCTGGTTACTCATTTCTTCTTTTTAAACATTTTTCTAAGTTTTTCTGGTTACTCACTTCTTCTTTTTAAACATTTTTCTAAGTTTTTCTGGTTACTGATTTCTTCTTTTTAAACATTTTTCGCCGTTTTTCTGGTTACTGATTTCTTCTTTTTAAACATTTTTCTAAGTTTTTCTGGTTACTCATTTCTTCTTTTTAAACATTTTTCTAAGTTTTTCTGGTTACTGATTTCTTCTTTTTAAACATTTTTCTAAGTTTTCCTGGTTACTGATTTCTTCTTTTTAAACATTTTTCGCAGTTTTTCTGGTTACTGATTTCTTCTTTTTAAACATTTTTCTAAGTTTTCCTGGTTACTGATTTCTTCTTTTTAAACATTTTTCGCAGTTTTTCTGGTTACTGATTTCTTCTTTTTAAACATTTTTCTAAGTTTTTCTGGTTACTGATTTCTTCTTTTTAAACATTTTTCTAAGTTTTTCTGGTTACTCACTTCTTCTTTTTAAACATTTTTCTAAGTTTTCCTGGTTACTGATTTCTTCTTTTTAAACATTTTTCGCAGTTTGTCTGGTTACTGATTTCTTCTTTTTAAACATTTTTCGCAGTTTTTCTGGTTACTGATTTCTTCTTTTTAAACATTTTTCTAAGTTTTTCTGGTTACTCACTTCTTCTTTTATAACATTTTTCTAAGTTTTCCTGGTTACTGATTTCTTCTTTTTAAACATTTTTCTAAGTTTTCCTGGTTACTGATTTCTTCTTTTTAAACATTTTTCTAAGTTTTCCTGGTTACTGATTTCTTCTTTTTAAACATTTTTCTAAGTTTTTCTGGTTACTCATTTCTTCTTTTTAAACATTTTTCGCAGTTTTTCTGGTTACTGATTTCTTCTTTTTAAACATTTTCCTAAGTTTTCCTGGTTACTGATTTCTTCTTTTTAAACATTTTTCTAAGTTTTCCTGGTTACTCATTTCTTCTTTTTGATCATTTTTCTAAGTTTTCCTGGTTACTGATTTCTTCGTTTTGAACATTTTTCTAAGTTTTCCTGGTTACTCACTTCTTCTTTTCAAACATTTTTCTTCGTTTTTCTGTTTACTCATTTAGCACTTTCAGGCACTTTCCCATCATTTCCTCGTTCCCGATTTCACCCTTTAAAACGCTTTCGGGCATTTCCCTAAGTTTTGCGGTTCACTCGTTTGGGACTCACTGACACCTTCTCTAGCTTCCCTGCTCACTTTTTTCGTACTGTTGAGAAAATTCGAACCCTTTCCTTAACTATGCCGGTTACTGACTTCACCGCTTCAGACCCTTGTCCCCGTAATGAAAGATACCATTTCCCACCGTGGGAAATGCACGAAAATCGGACTGAACACGGGGGAGGCTCCCCCCTCGAAGGCGAGACCGTCGGCAGAACCGCCGGGTCAAACCCGGCCGAGCTACCCGGCTTACAAGTCTCAAAGTCGGTATGAGCAGTCACGTCCACCCCCATTCCCTTTTGGACCACTTCCCACGGTTCCAAATGCATGAAAATCGGCCTGTACACGGGGGAGGCACCCGCCTCGAAGACGAGACCGTCGGCAGAACCGCCGGGTCAAACCCGGCTGAGCTACCCGGCTCGGAAGCGCCAAAGTCGGGTTGAGCAGTCACATTCACTCCCATCGACGTTTGGACCACTTCCCACGGTTCGAAATGCACGGAAATCGGCCTGTACACGGGGGAGGCACCCGCCTCGAAGAGGAGACTGTCGGCAGAACCGCCGGGTCAAACCCGGCTGTGCTAACCGGCTCGGAAGCGCCAAAGTCGGGTTGAGCAGTCACATTCACTCCCATCCCCTTTTGGGCAACTTCCCACGGTTGGAAATGCATGGAAATCGGACTGAACACGGGGGAGGCTCCCCCCTCGAAGGCGAGACCGTCGGCAGAACCGCAGGATCAAACCCGGCTGAGCTACCCGGCTTACAAGTCTCAAAGTCGGTATGAGCAGACACGTCCACCCCCATTCCCTTTTGGACCACTTCCCACGGTTCGAAATGCATGAAAATCGGCCTGTATACGGGGGAGGCACCCGCCTCGAAGACGAGACCGTCGGCAGACCCGCCGGGTCAAACCCGGCTGAGCTACCCGGCTCGGAAGCGCCAAAGTCGGGTTGAGCAGTCACATTCACTCCCATCCCCTTTTGGACCACTTCCCACGGTTCGAAATGCACGAAAATCGGCCTGTACACGGGGGAGGCACCCGCCTCGAAGACGAGACCGTCGGCAGAACCGCCGGAACAAACCCGGCTGAGCTACCCGGCTTACAAGTCTCAAAGTCGGTATGAGCAGACACGTCCACCCCCATTCCCTTTTGGACCACTTCCCACGGTTCGAAATGCATGAAAATCGGCCTGTATACGGGGGAGGCACCCGCCTCGAAGACGAGACCGTCGGCAGACCCGCCGGGTCAAACCCGGCTGAGCTACCCGGCTCGGAAGCGCCAAAGTCGGGTTGAGCAGTCACATTCACTCCCATCCCCTTTTGAACCTCTTCCCACCGTTGGAAATGCACGAAAATCGGCCTGTACACGGGGGAGGCTCCCCCCTCGAAGGCGAGACCGTCGGCAGAACCGCCGGGTCAAACCCGGCTGAGCTACCCGGCTTACAAGTCTCGAAGTCGGGTTGAGCAGTCACATTCACTCCCATCGACTTTTGGGCAACTTCCCACCGTTGCAAATGCATGAAAATCGGCCTGTACACGGGGGAGGCACCCGCCTCGAAGTCGAGACCGTCGGCAGAACCGCCGGGTCCAACCCGGCTGAGCTACCCGGCTTACAAGTCTCAAAGCCGGGTTGGGCAGTCACGTTCACCCCCATTCCCTTTTGGATCACTTCCCACGGTTCGAAATGCACGAAAACCGGCCTGTACACGGGGGAGGGTCCGCCCTCGAAGGCGAGACCGTCGGCAGAACCGCCGGGTCAAACCTGGCTGAGCTACCCGGCTTACAAGTCTCAAAGTCGGGTTGAGCAGTCACGTTCACTCCCATCGACTTTTAGACCACTTCCCACGGTTCGAAATGCACGAAAATCGGCCTGTACACGGGGGAGGCACCCGCCTCGAAGACGAGACCGTCGGCAGAACCGCCGGGTCAAACCCGGCCGAGCTACCCGGGTTAGAAGCCTCAGAGTCGGGTTGAGCAGTCACGTTCACTCCCATCGACTTTTAGACCACTTCCCACGGTTGGAAATGCACGAAAATCGGCCTGTACACGGGGGTGGCATCCGCCTCGAAGACGAGACCGTCGGCAGAACCGCCGGGTCAAACCCGGCTGAGCTACCCGGCTTACAAGTCTCAAAGTCGGGTTGAGCAGTCACATTCACTCCCATCGACTTTTGGGCAACTTCCCACGGTTCGAAATGCACAAGATTCGGCCTGAACACGGGGGACGCTCCCCCCTCGAAGGCGAGACCGTCGGCAGACCCGCCGGGTCAAACCCGGCTGAGCTACCCGGCTCGGAAGCGCCAAAGTCGGTATGAGCAGTCACGTTCACTCCCATCCCCTTTTGGACCGCTTCCCACGGTACGAAATGCATGAAAATCGGCCTGTACACGGGGGAGGCACCCGCCTCGAAGACGAGACCGTCGGCAGAACCGCCGGGTCAAACCCGGCTGAGCTACCCGGCTTACAAGTCTCAAAGTCGGGTTGAGCAGTCACATTCACTCCCATCGACTTTTGGGCAACTTCCCACGGTTCGAAATGCACAAAATTCGGCCTGAACACGGGGGACGCTCCCCCCTCGAAGGCGAGACCGTCGGCAGAACCGCCGGGTCAAACCCGGCTGAGCTACCCGGCTTAAAAGTCTCAAAGTCGGTATGAGCAGTCACATTCACCCCCATTCCCTTTTGGACCACTTCCCACGGTTGGAAATGCATGAAAATCGGCCTGGACACGGGGGAGGCTCCCCCCTCGATGACGAGACCGTCGGCAGAACCGCCGGAACAAACCCGGCTGAGCTACCCGGCTTACAAGTCTCAAAGTCGGTATGAGCAGACACGTCCACCCCCATTCCCTTTTGGACCACTTCCCACCGTTGGAAATGCACGAAAATCGGCCTGTACACGGGGGAGGCACCGGCCTCGAAGACGAGACCGTCGGCAGAACCGCCGGATCAAACCCGGCCGAGCTACCCGGGTTAGAAGCCTCAGAGTCGGGTTGAGCAGTCACATTCACTCCCATCCCCTTTTGAACCTCTTCCCACCGTTGGAAATGCACGAAAATCGGCCTGTACACGGGGGAGGCTCCCCCCTCGAAGGCGAGACCGTCGGCAGAACCGCCGGGTCAAACCCGGCTGAGCTACCCGGCTTAAAAGTCTCAAAGTCGGGTTGAGCAGTCACATTCACTCCCATCGACTTTTGGGCAACTTCCCACCGTTGCAAATGCATGAAAATCGGCCTGTACACGGGGGAGGCTCCGCCCTCGAAGGCGAGACCGACGGCAGAACCGCCGGGTCAAACCCGGCCGGGCTACCCGGGTTAGAAGCCTCAGAGTCGGGTTGAGCAGTCGCATTCACCCCCATCCCCTTTTGAACCTCTTCCCACCGTTGGAAATGCACGAAAATCGGCCTGTACACGGGGGAGGCACCGGCCTCGAAGACGAGACCGTCGGCAGAACCGCCGGATCAAACCCGGCCGAGCTACCCGGGTTAGAAGCCTCAGAGTCGGGTTGAGCAGTCACATTCACTCCCATCCCCTTTTGAACCTCTTCCCACCGTTGGAAATGCACGGAAATCGGCCTGTACACGGGGGAGGCTCCCCCCTCGAAGGCGAGACCGTCGGCAGAACCGCCGGGTCAAACCCGGCTGAGCTACCCGGCTTACAAGTCTCAAAGTCGGTATGAGCAGACACGTCCACCCCCATTCCCTTTTGGACCACTTCCCACCGTTGGAAATGCACGAAAATCGGCCTGTACACGGGGGAGGCACCGGCCTCGAAGACGAGACCGTCGGCAGAACCGCCGGATCAAACCCGGCCGAGCTACCCGGGTTAGAAGCCTCAGAGTCGGGTTGAGCAGTCACATTCACTCCCATCCCCTTTTGAACCTCTTCCCACCGTTGGAAATGCACGAAAATCGGCCTGTACACGGGGGAGGCTCCCCCCTCGAAGGCGAGACCGTCGGCAGAACCGCCGGGTCAAACCCGGCTGAGCTACCCGGCTTAAAAGTCTCAAAGTCGGGTTGAGCAGTCACATTCACTCCCATCGACTTTTGGGCAACTTCCCACCGTTGCAAATGCATGAAAATCGGCCTGTACACGGGGGAGGCTCCGCCCTCGAAGGCGAGACCGACGGCAGAACCGCCGGGTCAAACCCGGCCGGGCTACCCGGCTCGGAAGCGCCAAAGTCGGGTTGAGCAGTCACATTCACCCCCATCCCCTTTTGGGCCACTTCCCACGGTTCGAAATGCATGAAAATCGGCCTGTACACGGGGGACGCTCCCCCCTCGAAGGCGAGGCAGTCGGCAGAACCGCCGGGTCAAACCCGGCTGAGCTACCCGGGTTAGATGCCTCAAAGTCGGGTTGAGCAGTCACATTCACCCCCATCCCCTTTCGGCCCCCTTCCCACGGTTGGAAATGCATGAAAATCGGCCTGTACACGGTGGGCGCTCCCCCCTCGAAGGTGAGACCTTCGGCAGAACCGCCGGGTCAAATCCTGCCGAGCTACCCGCGTTAGAGGTCTCAATGTCGGCTTCAGCAGTCACATTCAATCCCATTCCCGTTTGGACCTCTTCCCGCCGATGGAAATGCACAAAATTCGGCCTGAACACGCGGGGCGCTCCCCCCTCGAAGGCGAGACCGTCGCCAGAACCGCCGGGTCAAATCCGGCTGAGCTACCCGCGTTACAGGTCTCAAAGTCGGGTTGAGCAGTCACGTTCACCCCCATCCCCTTTCGGACCCCTTCCCACGGTTGGAAATGCATGAAAATCGGCCTGTACACGGTGGGCGCTCCCCCCTCGAAGGTGAGACCTTCGGCAGAACCGCCGGGTCAAATCCGGCCGAGCTACCCGCGTTAGAGGTCTCAATGTCGGCTTCAGCAGTCACATTCAATCCCATTCCCGTTTGGACCTCTTCCCGCCGATGGAAATGCACAAAATTCGGCCTGAACACGCGGGACGCTCCCCCCTCGAAGGTGAGACCTTCGGCAGAACCGCCGGGTCAAATCCGGCCGAGCTACCCGCGTTAGAGGTCTCAATGTCGGCTTCAGCAGTCACATTCAATCCCATTCCCGTTTGGACCTCTTCCCGCCGATGGAAATGCACAAAATTCGGCCTGAACACGCGGGACGCTCCCCCCTCGAAGGCGAGACCGTCGCCAGAACCGCCGGGTCAAATCCGGCTGAGCTACCCGCGTTACAGGTCTCAAAGTCGGGTTGAGCAGTCACGTTCACCCCCATCCCCTTTCGGACCCCTTCCCACGGTTGGAAATGCATGAAAATCGGCCTGTACACGGTGGGCGCTCCCCCCTCGAAGGTGAGACCTTCGGCAGAACCGCCGGGTCAAATCCGGCCGAGCTACCCGCGTTAGAGGTCTCAATGTCGGCTTCAGCAGTCACATTCAATCCCATTCCCGTTTGGACCTCTTCCCGCCGATGGAAATGCACAAAATTCGGCCTGAACACGCGGGACGCTCCCCCCTCGAAGGTGAGACCTTCGGCAGAACCGCCGGGTCAAATCCGGCCGAGCTACCCGCGTTAGAGGTCTCAATGTCGGCTTCAGCAGTCACATTCAATCCCATTCCCGTTTGGACCTCTTCCCGCCGATGGAAATGCACAAAATTCGGCCTGAACACGCGGGACGCTCCCCCCTCGAAGGCGAGACCGTCGCCAGAACCGCCGGGTCAAATCCGGCTGAGCTACCCGCGTTAGAGGTCTCAAAGTCGGGTTGAGCAGTCACGTTCACCCCCATCCCCTTTCGGACCCCTTCCCACGGTTGGAAATGCATGAAAATCGGCCTGTACACGGTGGGCGCTCCCCCCTCGAAGGTGAGACCTTCGGCAGAACCGCCGGGTCAAATCCGGCCGAGCTACCCGCGTTAGAGGTCTCAATGTCGGCTTCAGCAGTCACATTCAATCCCATTCCCGTTTGGACCTCTTCCCGCCGATGGAAATGCACAAAACTCGGCCTGAACACGCGGGACGCTCCCCCCTCGAAGGTGAGACCTTCGGCAGAACCGCCGGGTCAAATCCGGCCGAGCTACCCGCGTTAGAGGTCTCAATGTCGGCTTCAGCAGTCACATTCAATCCCATTCCCGTTTGGACCTCTTCCCGCCGATGGAAATGCACAAAATTCGGCCTGAACACGCGGGACGCTCCCCCCTCGAAGGCGAGACCGTCGCCAGAACCGCCGGGTCAAATCCGGCCGAGCTACCCGCGTTAGAGGTCTCAATGTCGGCTTCAGCAGTCACATTCAATCCCATTCCCGTTTGGAACACTTCCCGCCGTTAACAATGCACGATATTCGGCCTGAACACGCGGGACGCTCCCCCCTCGAAGGTGAGACCTTCGGCAGAACCGCCGGGTCAAATCCTGCCGAGCTACCCGCGTTAGAGGTCTCAATGTCGGCTTCAGCAGTCACATTCAATCCCATTCCCGTTTGGACCTCTTCCCGCCGATGGAAATGCACAAAATTCGGCCTGAACACGCGGGGCGCTCCCCCCTCGAAGGCGAGACCGTCGCCAGAACCGCCGGGTCAAATCCGGCTGAGCTACCCGCGTTACAGGTCTCAAAGTCGGCTTCAGCAGTCACATTCAATCCCATTCCCTTTTGGAACACTTCCCGCCGTTAACAATGCACGATATTCGGACTGAACACGGGGGCCGGTCCGCCCTCGAAGTCAACACCGTCCGCAGAACCGCCGGGGCAAATCCGGCTGAGCTACCCCGCCCCCGAACACTCAAAGTCCCTCTGAAGCCTTGCATTCGCCTCCTTGGAAAATTGACGTCAAACATTACCAAAATCGGGGGCACGAGCACTAAAGCTAAGTCTCACCCTTTCCCTATCCCTAACCAGGAACCGAACGCCCACCCTCAGCCTCACACCAACGCCGGTGCCACTCCAGACAGACACACCCTTCAAAACCACACCCATCCGGCCATGCAACTCAAAAAGGGTCCAAATTCAGAAACACCCCCTTCAAAAGGCACTCCATCCTCGGCCACACCACCGGGACATGCTCCCCTCGGCGATAATTAAGCCCCCACCACTATTTGAAGCCAACCGCAGCCGCAACTCGAACGGAGAAATCAGTAACCAATTCAAAAATGCGCTTGGTTACTGATTTCTACTGAGCCGAAAAAATTCTAAGTGTCGGTGGTTACTGATTTATACCAACCCGAAAAAATTCTAAGTGTCAGTGGTTACTGATTTATACCAACCCGAAAATATTCTAAGTGTCAGTGGTTACTGATTTATACCAACCCGAAAAAATTCTAAGTGTCAGTGGTTACTGATTTATACCAAGTCGAAAAAATTCTAAGTGTCAGTGGTTACTGATTTATACCAACCCGAAAATATTCTAAGTGTCAGTGGTTACTGATTTATACCAACTCGAAAAAATTCTAAGTGTCAGTGGTTACTGATTTATACCGACCCGAAAAAATTCTAAGTGTCAGTGGTTACTGATTTATACCAACTCGAAAATATTCTAAGTGTCGGTGGTTACTGATTTATACCAACCCGAAAAAATTCTAAGTGTCAGTGGTTACTGATTTATACCAACTCGAAAAAATTCTAAGTGTCGGTGGTTACTGATTTATACCAACTCGAAAATATTCTAAGTGTCGGTGGTTACTGATTTATACCTACCCGAAAATATTCTAAGTGTCAGTGGTTACTGATTTATACCAAGTCGAAAATATTCTAAGTGTCAGTGGTTACTGATTTATACCAACTCGAAAATATTCTAAGTGTCGGTGGTTACTGATTTATACCAACCCGAAAATATTCTAAGTGTCAGTGGTTACTGATTTATACCAACTCGAAAAAATTCTAAGTGTCGGTGGTTACTGATTTATACCAACTCGAAAATATTAAGTGTCGGTGGTTACTGATTTATACCAACCCGAAAATATTCTAAGTGTCAGTGGTTACTGATTTATACCAAGTCGAAAATATTCTAAGTGTC
>NW_027310522.1:47500-60000 GCF_047496795.1 Chiloscyllium punctatum
GGCAGAGCCATCGCGCTTGTCCGGGTGGCAGAGGAGGACCAGACTATTCACAAATAGCGGCCCAACGACTCCCAGAGCCGGTCGTGCGGCAGGCGAGGTCTGCTCTCATCACAAGAGGCTTTAGGGAGTGCTCAGGCAACGGTCAGCCCGCAGCCTTCTTGGCAACACCCAAGGGAACCAGGCCACTCGCGTCTCTCGCCTTCATTTTGGACACGAGCGCCTGTGGAGGGACGGCCGGAGTCAACGTGGGGTTTGCCCGCCCTCCAATAGTGTCAAAAGACCGCCGCACAAGTCTCTGACTGACTCTTAGAACAGACAGAAAGAGTTTGTCAAATCTGTCAAAAAATTGACAAAGTGTCAAAAATTCGACTTCCAAGAGCTCTCCGGCATGCACTCATACCTGTCATTAAAGTGCTATGCCCGTGGAACCGTTTTTCGGATGCCTTTCAGAACGGTCCCGCGCCGCCATTTTGTTCTAAAAATCGTGTTCCCATATATCTCCGGGTACCCCGCCAACCTCACTGCGGAAAAACTACAAGTGGCACTGAATGGGTCTGAATTCCAAATTTGACTGCATCGGTCTGGAACTCGGTCCGGTCAAAACCGTTTGGATTTTTCTCGGTCCGGACTTCCGCGACAGACAAAGTTAAAGTTTTCGGGCTGCAGGCACAAAACGACAGCTGGCCATTTGCCGGGCTCAATTCACCCAATTCCTCCGGCACTTCGGAGCACATGTTCGGTGTAAGTTTGCGAATCTTTCCCGATGCTGCAGCATTTTCCTCCGCTGACACTTAGAATATTTTTCACACTTTGCTGAAAATTTTTCTAAGTGTTTTTTTCCAAGTTTTCCTGGTTACTGATTTCTTCTTTTTAAACATTTTTCTAAGTTTTTCTGGTTACTGATTTCTTCTTTTTAAACATTTTTCGCAGTTTGTCTGGTTACTGATTTCTTCTTTTTAAACATTTTTCGCCGTTTTTCTGGTTACTGATTTCTTCTTTTTAAACATTTTTCGCCGTTTTTCTGGTTACTGATTTCTTCTTTTTAAACATTTTTCTAAGTTTTTCTGGTTACTCATTTCTTCTTTTTAAACATTTTTCTAAGTTTTTCTGGTTACTGATTTCTTCTTTTTAAACATTTTTCTAAGTTTTTCTGGTTACTGATTTCTTCTTTTTAAACATTTTTCTAAGTTTTTCTGGTTACTCACTTCTTCTTTTTAAACATTTTTCTAAGTTTTTCTGGTTACTGATTTCTTCTTTTTAAACATTTTTCGCCGTTTTTCTGGTTACTGATTTCTTCTTTTTAAACATTTTTCTAAGTTTTTCTGGTTACTCATTTCTTCTTTTTAAACATTTTTCTAAGTTTTTCTGGTTACTGATTTCTTCTTTTTAAACATTTTTCTAAGTTTTTCTGGTTACTCATTTCTTCTTTTTAAACATTTTTCTAAGTTTTCCTGGTTACTCACTTCTTCTTTTTAAACATTTTTCTAAGTTTTTCTGGTTACTGATTTCTTCTTTTTAAACATTTTTCTAAGTTTTTCTGGTTACTCATTTCTTCTTTTTAAACATTTTTCTAAGTTTTTCTGGTTACTGACTTCTTCTTTTTAAACATTTTTCGCAGTTTGTCTGGTTACTGATTTCTTCTTTTTAAACATTTTTCGCCGTTTTTCTGGTTACTGATTTCTTCTTTTTAAACATTTTTCTAAGTTTTTCTGGTTACTCACTTCTTCTTTTTAAACATTTTTCTAAGTTTTCCTGGTTACTGATTTCTTCTTTTTAAACATTTTTCTAAGTTTTTCTGGTTACTGATTTCTTCTTTTTAAACATTTTTCTAAGTTTTTCTGGTTACTGATTTCTTCTTTTTAAACATTTTTCGCAGTTTGTCTGGTTAATGATTTCTTCTTTTTAAACATTTTTCTAAGTTTGTCTGGTTACTGATTTCTTCTTTTTAAACATTTTTCTAAGTTTTTCTGGTTACTCACTTCTTCTTTTTAAACATTTTTCTAAGTTTTCCTGGTTACTCATTTCTTCTTTTTAAACATTTTTCGCAGTTTTTCTGGTTACTGATTTCTTCTTTTTAAACATTTTTCTAAGTTTTCCTGGTTACTGATTTCTTCTTTTTAAACATTTTTCGCAGTTTTTCTGGTTACTGATTTCTTCTTTTTAAACATTTTTCTAAGTTTTTCTGGTTACTGATTTCTTCTTTTTAAACATTTTTCTAAGTTTTTCTGGTTACTCACTTCTTCTTTTTAAACATTTTTCTAAGTTTTTCTGGTTACTCACTTCTTCTTTTGAAACATTTTTCTAAGTTTTTCTGGTTACTGATTTCTTCTTTTTAAACATTTTTCTAAGTTTTTCTGGTTACTGATTTCTTCTTTTTAAACATTTTTCGCAGTTTGTCTGGTTACTGATTTCTTCTTTTTAAACATTTTTCGCCGTTTTTCTGGTTACTGATTTCTTCTTTTTAAACATTTTTCTAAGTTTTTCTGGTTACTCACTTCTTCTTTTTAAACATTTTTCTAAGTTTTTCTGGTTACTGATTTCTTCTTTTTAAACATTTTTCGCAGTTTTTCTGGTTACTGATTTCTTCTTTTTAAACATTTTTCTAAGTTTTCCTGGTTACTGATTTCTTCTTTTTAAACATTTTTCGCAGTTTTTCTGGTTACTGATTTCTTCTTTTTAAACATTTTTCTAAGTTTTTCTGGTTACTGATTTCTTCTTTTTAAACATTTTTCTAAGTTTTTCTGGTTACTCACTTCTTCTTTTTAAACATTTTTCTAAGTTTTTCTGGTTACTCACTTCTTCTTTTGAAACATTTTTCTAAGTTTTTCTGGTTACTGATTTCTTCTTTTTAAACATTTTTCTAAGTTTTCCTGGTTACTGATTTCTTCTTTTTAAACATTTTTCGCAGTTTTTCTGGTTACTGATTTCTTCTTTTTAAACATTTTTCTAAGTTTTCCTGGTTACTGATTTCTTCTTTTTAAACATTTTTCTAAGTTTTTCTGGTTACTCACTTCTTCTTTTTAAACATTTTTCTAAGTTTTCCTGGTTACTGATTTCTTCTTTTTAAACATTTTTCTAAGTTTTTCTGGTTACTCACTTCTTCTTTTTAAACATTTTTCTAAGTTTTTCTGGTTACTCACTTCTTCTTTTGAAACATTTTTCTAAGTTTTTCTGGTTACTGATTTCTTCTTTTTAAACATTTTTCTAAGTTTTCCTGGTTACTGATTTCTTCTTTTTAAACATTTTTCGCAGTTTTTCTGGTTACTGATTTCTTCTTTTTAAACATTTTTCTAAGTTTTTCTGGTTACTGATTTCTTCTTTTTAAACATTTTTCTAAGTTTTTCTGGTTACTCACTTCTTCTTTTATAACATTTTTCTAAGTTTTCCTGGTTACTGATTTCTTCTTTTTAAACATTTTTCTAAGTTTTCCTGGTTACTGATTTCTTCTTTTTAAACATTTTTCTAAGTTTTCCTGGTTACTGATTTCTTCTTTTTAAACATTTTTCTAAGTTTTTCTGGTTACTCATTTCTTCTTTTTAAACATTTTTCGCAGTTTTTCTGGTTACTGATTTCTTCTTTTTAAACATTTTTCTAAGTTTTCCTGGTTACTCATTTCTTCTTTTTGATCATTTTTCTAAGTTTTCCTGGTTACTGATTTCTTCGTTTTGAACATTTTTCTAAGTTTTCCTGGTTACTCACTTCTTCTTTTCAAACATTTTTCTTCGTTTTTCTGTTTACTCATTTAGCACTTTCAGGCACTTTCCCATCATTTCCTCGTTCCCGATTTCACCCTTTAAAACGCTTTCGGGCATTTCCCTAAGTTTTGCGGTTCACTCGTTTGGGACTCACTGACACCTTCTCTAGCTTCCCTGCTCACTTTTTTCGTACTGTTGAGAAAATTCGAACCCTTTCCTTAACTATGCCGGTTACTGACTTCACCGCTTCAGACCCTTGTCCCCGTAATGAAAGATACCATTTCCCACCGTGGGAAATGCACGAAAATCGGACTGAACACGGGGGAGGCTCCCCCCTCGAAGGCGAGACCGTCGGCAGAACCGCCGGGTCAAACCCGGCTGAGCTACCCGGCTTACAAGTCTCAAAGTCGGTATGAGCAGTCACGTCCACCCCCATTCCCTTTTGGACCACTTCCCACGGTTCCAAATGCATGAAAATCGGCCTGTACACGGGGGAGGCACCCGCCTCGAAGACGAGACCGTCGGCAGAACCGCCGGGTCAAACCCGGCTGAGCTACCCGGCTCGGAAGCGCCAAAGTCGGGTTGAGCAGTCACATTCACTCCCATCCCCTTTTGGGCAACTTCCCACGGTTGGAAATGCATGGAAATCGGACTGAACACGGGGGAGGCTCCCCCCTCGAAGGCGAGACCGTCGGCAGAACCGCCGGATCAAACCCGGCTGAGCTACCCGGCTTACAAGTCTCAAAGTCGGTATGAGCAGACACGTCCACCCCCATTCCCTTTTGGACCACTTCCCACGGTTCGAAATGCACGAAAATCGGCCTGTACACGGGGGAGGCACCCGCCTCGAAGACGAGACCGTCGGCAGAACCGCCGGGTCAAACCCGGCCGGGCTACCCGGGTTAGAAGCCCTAGAGTCGGGTTGAGCAGTCACAATCACTCCCATCCCCTTTTGAACCTGTTCCCACCGTTGGAAATGCACGAAAATCGGCCTGTACACGGGGGAGGCTCCCCCCTCGAAGGCGAGACCGTCGGCAGAACCGCCGGGTCAAACCCGGCTGAGCTACCCGGCTTACAAGTCTCGAAGTCGGGTTGAGCAGTCACATTCACTCCCATCGACTTTTGGGCAACTTCCCACCGTTGCAAATGCATGAAAATCGGCCTGTACACGGGGGAGGCACCCGCCTCGAAGTCGAGACCGTCGGCAGAACCGCCGGGTCCAACCCGGCTGAGCTACCCGGCTTACAAGTCTCAAAGCCGGGTTGGGCAGTCACGTTCACCCCCATTCCCTTTTGGATCACTTCCCACGGTTCGAAATGCACGAAAACCGGCCTGTACACGGGGGAGGGTCCGCCCTCGAAGGCGAGACCGTCGGCAGAACCGCCGGGTCAAACCTGGCTGAGCTACCCGGCTTACAAGTCTCAAAGTCGGGTTGAGCAGTCACGTTCACTCCCATCGACTTTTAGACCACTTCCCACGGTTCGAAATGCACGAAAATCGGCCTGTACACGGGGGAGGCACCCGCCTCGAAGACGAGACCGTCGGCAGAACCGCCGGGTCAAACCCGGCCGAGCTACCCGGGTTAGAAGCCTCAGAGTCGGGTTGAGCAGTCACATTCACTCCCATCGACTTTTGGGCAACTTCCCACCGTTGCAAATGCACGAAAATCGGCCTGTACACGGGGGAGGCACCCGCCTCGAAGACGAGACCGTCGGCAGAACCGCCGGAACAAACCCGGCTGAGCTACCCGGCTTACAAGTCTCAAAGTCGGTATGAGCAGACACGTCCACCCCCATTCCCTTTTGGACCACTTCCCACGGTTCGAAATGCATGAAAATCGGCCTGTATACGGGGGAGGCACCCGCCTCGAAGACGAGACCGTCGGCAGACCCGCCGGGTCAAACCCGGCCGGGCTACCCGGGTTAGAAGCCTCAGAGTCGGGTTGAGCAGTCGCATTCACCCCCATCCCCTTTTGAACCTCTTCCCACCGTTGGAAATGCACGGAAATCGGCCTGTACACGGGGGAGGCCCCCCTCTCGAAGGCGAGACCGACGGCAGAACCGCCGGGTCAAACCCGGCCGAGCTACCCGGGTTAGAAGCCTCAGAGTCGGGTTGAGCAGTCACATTCACTCCCATCCCCTTTTGAACCTGTTCCCACCGTTGGAAATGCACGAAAATCGGCCTGTACACGGGGGAGGCCCCCCTCTCGAAGACGAGACCGTCGGCAGACCCGCCGGAACAAACCCGGCTGAGCTACCCGGCTTACAAGTCTCAGAGTCGGGTTGAGCAGTCACATTCACCCCCATCCCCTTATGAACCTCTTCCCACCGTTGGAAATGCACGAAAATCGGCCTGTACACGGGGGAGGCCCCCCTCTCGAAGACGAGACCGTCGGCAGACCCGCCGGATCAAACCCGGCCGAGCTACACGGCTTACAAGTCTCGATGTCGGTATGAGCAGTCACGTCCACCCCCATTCCCTTTTGGACCACTTCCCACGGTACGAAATGCATGAAAATCGGCCTGTACACGGGGGAGGCACCCGCCTCGAAGACGAGACCGTCGGCAGAACCGCCGGGTCAAACCCGGCTGAGCTACCCGGCTCGGAAGCGCCAAAGTCGGGTTGAGCAGTCACATTCACTCCCATTCCCTTTTGGACCACTTCCCACGGTACGAAATGCATGAAAATCGGCCTGTACACGGGGGAGGCACCCGCCTCGAAGACGAGACCGTCGGCAGAACCGCCGGGTCAAACCCGGCTGAGCTACCCGGCTCGGAAGCGCCAAAGTCGGGTTGAGCAGTCACATTCACTCCCATCCCCTTTTGGGCCACTTCCCACCGTTGCAAATGCATGAAAATCGGCCTGTACACGGGGGAGGGAGCCGCCTCGAAGACGAGACCGTCGGCAGAACCGCCGGGTCAAACCCGGCTGAGCTACCCGGGTTAGATGCCTCAAAGTCGGGTTGAGCAGTCACATTCACCCCCATCCCCTTTCGGCCCCCTTCCCACGGTTGGAAATGCATGAAAATCGGCCTGTACACGGTGGGCGCTCCCCCCTCGAAGGTGAGACCTTCGGCAGAACCGCCGGGTCAAACCCGGCCGAGCTACCCGGGTTAGAAGCCTCAGAGTCGGGTTGAGCAGTCACATTCACTCCCATCCCCTTTTGGGCCACTTCCCACCGTTGCAAATGCATGAAAATCGGCCTGTACACGGGGGAGGCACCCGCCTCGAAGACGAGACCGTCGGCAGAAGCGCCGGGTCAAACCCGGCCGAGCTACCCGGGTTAGAAGCCTCAGAGTCGGGTTGAGTAGTCACGTTCACTCCCATCGACTTTTAGACCACTTCCCACGGTTCGAAATGCAAGAAAATCGGCCTGTACACGGGGGAGGCTCCCCCCTCGAAGGCGAGACCGTCGGCAGAACCGCCGGGTCAAACCCGGCTGAGCTATCCGGGTTAGAAGCCTCAGAGTCGGGTTGAGCAGTCACGTCCACCCCCATTCCCTTTTGGACCTCTTCCCACCGTTGGAAATGCATGAAAATCGGCCTGTACACGGGGGAGGCACCCGCCTCGAAGACGAGACCGTCGGCAGAACCGCCGGATCAAACCCGGCTGAGCTACCCGGCTTACAAGTCTCGAAGTCGGGTTGAGCAGTCACGTCCACCCCCATTCCCTTTTGGACCACTTCCCACGGTTCGAAATGCATGCAAAACGGCCTGTATACGGGGGAGGCTCCCCCCTCCAAAACGAAACCGTCGGCTGAATCGACGGGTCAAACCCGGCCGAGCTACCCGGGTTAGAAGCCTCAGAGTCGGGTTGAGCAGTCACGTCCACCCCCATTCCCTTTTGGACCACTTCCCACGGTTCGAAATGCACGAAAATCGGCCTGTACACGGGGGAGGGAGCCGCCTCGAAGACGAGACCGTCGGCAGAACCGCCGGGTCAAACCCGGCTGAGCTACCAGGCTCGGAAGCGCCAAAGTCGGGTTGAGCAGTCACATTCACTCCCATCCCCTTTTGGGCAACTTCCCACCGTTGCAAATGCATGTAAATCGGCCTGTACACGGGGGAGGGAGCCGCCTCGAAGACGAGACCGTCGGCAGAACCGCCGGATCAAACCCGGCTGAGCTACCAGGCTCGGAAGCGCCAAAGTCGGTATGAGCAGTCACATTCACTCCCATCCCCTTTTGGGCCACTTCCCACGGTTCGAAATGCACGAAAATCGGACTGAACACGGGGGAGGCTCCCCCCTCCAAAACGAGACCATCGGCAGAATCGACGGGTCAAACCCGGCCGAGCTACCCGGGTTAGAAGCCTCAGAGTCGGGTTGAGCAGTCACGTTCACTCCCATCCCCTTTTGGACCTCTTCCCACCGTTGGAAATGCACGAAAATCGGCCTGTACACGGGGGAGGGTCCGCCCTCGAAGGCGGGACCGTCGGCAGAACCGCCGGGTCAAACCCGGCTGAGCTACACGGCTTACAAGTCTCAAAGCCGGGTTGAGCAGTCACGTCCACCCCCATTCCCTTTTGGACCACTTCCCACGGTTGGAAATGCACGAAAATCGGCCTGGACACGGGGGAGGCTCCCCCCTCGATGACGAGACCGTCGGCAGAACCGCCGGGTCAAACCCGGCTGAGCTATCCGGGTTAGAAGCCTCAAAGTCGGGTTGAGCAGTCACGTCCACCCCCATCCCCTTTTGGACCACTTCCCACGGTTCGAAATGCACGAAAATCGGCCTGTACACGGGGGAGGCACCCGCCTCGAAGACGAGACCGTCGGCAGACCCGCCGGATCAAACCCGGCCGAGCTACACGGCTTACAAGTCTCAATGTCGGTATGAGCAGTCACGTCCACCCCCATTCCCTTTTGGACCACTTCCCACGGTACGAAATGCATGAAAATCGGCCTGTACACGGGGGAGGCACCCGCCTCGAAGACGAGACCGTCGGCAGAACCGCCGGGTCAAACCCGGCTGAGCTACCCGGCTCGGAAGCGCCAAAGTCGGGTTGAGCAGTCACATTCACTCCCATCCCCTTTTGAACCTGTTCCCACCGTTGGAAATGCACGAAAATCGGCCTGTACACGGGGGAGGCTCCCCCCTCGAAGGCGAGACCGTCGGCAGAACCGCCGGGTCAAACCCGGCTGAGCTACCCGGCTTACAAGTCTCGAAGTCGGGTTGAGCAGTCACATTCACTCCCATCGACTTTTGGGCAACTTCCCACCGTTGCAAATGCATGAAAATCGGCCTGTACACGGGGGAGGCACCCGCCTCGAAGTCGAGACCGTCGGCAGAACCGCCGGGTCCAACCCGGCTGAGCTACCCGGCTTACAAGTCTCAAAGCCGGGTTGGGCAGTCACGTTCACCCCCATTCCCTTTTGGATCACTTCCCACGGTTCGAAATGCACGAAAACCGGCCTGTACACGGGGGAGGGTCCGCCCTCGAAGGCGAGACCGTCGGCAGAACCGCCGGGTCCAACCCGGCTGAGCTACCCGGCTTACAAGTCTCAAAGCCGGGTTGGGCAGTCACGTTCACCCCCATTCCCTTTTGGATCACTTCCCACGGTTCGAAATGCACGAAAACCGGCCTGTACACGGGGGAGGGTCCGCCCTCGAAGGCGAGACCGTCGGCAGAACCGCCGGGTCAAACCCGGCTGAGCTACCCGGCTCGGAAGCGCCAAAGTCGGGTTGAGCAGTCACATTCACTCCCATCGACTTTTGGGCAACTTCCCACGGTTCGAAATGCACAAAATTCGGCCTGAACACGGGGGACGCTCCCCCCTCGAAGGCGAGGCCGTCGGCAGAACCGCCGGGTCAAACCCGGCCGAGCTACCCGGGTCGGAAGCGCCAAGGTCGGTATGAGCAGTCACATTCACTCCCATCCCCTTTTGGACCGCTTCCCACGGTTTGAAATGCACGAAAATCGGCCTGTACACGGGGGAGGCGCCCCTCTCGAAGGCGAGACCGACGGCAGAACCGCCGGGTCAAACCCGGCCGAGCTACCCGGGTTAGAAGCCTCAGAGTCGGGTTGAGCAGTCACATTCACCCCCATCCCCTTTTGAACCTCTTCCCACCGTTGGAAATGCACGAAAATCGGCCTGTACACGGGGGAGGCCCCCCTCTCGAAGACGAGACCGTCGGCAGACCCGCCGGATCAAACCCGGCCGAGCTACACGGCTTACAAGTCTCGATGTCGGTATGAGCAGTCACGTCCACCCCCATTCCCTTTTGGACCACTTCCCACGGTACGAAATGCATGAAAATCGGCCTGTACACGGGGGAGGCACCCGCCTCGAAGACGAGACCGTCGGCAGAACCGCCGGGTCAAACCCGGCTGAGCTACCCGGCTCGGAAGCGCCAAAGTCGGGTTGAGCAGTCACATTCACTCCCATCCCCTTTTGGGCCACTTCCCACGGTTCGAAATGCATGAAAATCGGCCTGTACACGGGGGACGCTCCCCCCTCGAAGGCGAGGCCGTCGGCAGAACCGCCGGGTCAAACCCGGCTGAGCTACCCGGGTTAGATGCCTCAAAGTCGGGTTGAGCAGTCACATTCACCCCCATCCCCTTTCGGCCCCCTTCCCACGGTTGGAAATGCATGAAAATCGGCCTGTACACGGTGGGCGCTCCCCCCTCGAAGGTGAGACCTTCGGCAGAACCGCCGGGTCAAATCCTGCCGAGCTACCCGCGTTAGAGGTCTCAATGTCGGCTTCAGCAGTCACATTCAATCCCATTCCCGTTTGGACCTCTTCCCGCCGATGGAAATGCACAAAATTCGGCCTGAACACGCGGGACGCTCCCCCCTCGAAGGCGAGACCGTCGCCAGAACCGCCGGGTCAAATCCGGCTGAGCTACCCGCGTTACAGGTCTCAAAGTCGGGTTGAGCAGTCACGTTCACCCCCATCCCCTTTCGGACCCCTTCCCACGGTTGGAAATGCATGAAAATCGGCCTGTACACGGTGGGCGCTCCCCCCTCGAAGGTGAGACCTTCGGCAGAACCGCCGGGTCAAATCCGGCCGAGCTACCCGCGTTAGAGGTCTCAATGTCGGCTTCAGCAGTCACATTCAATCCCATTCCCGTTTGGACCTCTTCCCGCCGATGGAAATGCACAAAATTCGGCCTGAACAGGCGGGACGCTCCCCCCTCGAAGGTGAGACCTTCGGCAGAACCGCCGGGTCAAATCCGGCCGAGCTACCCGCGTTAGAGGTCTCAATGTCGGCTTCAGCAGTCACATTCAATCCCATTCCCGTTTGGACCTCTTCCCGCCGATGGAAATGCACAAAATTCGGCCTGAACACGCGGGACGCTCCCCCCTCGAAGGCGAGACCTTCGGCAGAACCGCCGGGTCAAATCCGGCTGAGCTACCCGCGTTACAGGTCTCAAAGTCGGGTTGAGCAGTCACGTTCACCCCCATCCCCTTTCGGACCCCTTCCCACGGTTGGAAATGCATGAAAATCGGCCTGTACACGGTGGGCGCTCCCCCCTCGAAGGTGAGACCTTCGGCAGAACCGCCGGGTCAAATCCGGCCGAGCTACCCGCGTTAGAGGTCTCAATGTCGGCTTCAGCAGTCACATTCAATCCCATTCCCGTTTGGACCTCTTCCCGCCGATGGAAATGCACAAAATTCGGCCTGAACACGCGGGACGCTCCCCCCTCGAAGGTGAGACCTTCGGCAGAACCGCCGGGTCAAATCCGGCCGAGCTACCCGCGTTAGAGGTCTCAATGTCGGCTTCAGCAGTCACATTCAATCCCATTCCCGTTTGGACCTCTTCCCGCCGATGGAAATGCACAAAATTCGGCCTGAACACGCGGGACGCTCCCCCCTCGAAGGCGAGACCGTCGCCAGAACCGCCGGGTCAAATCCGGCCGAGCTACCCGCGTTAGAGGTCTCAATGTCGGCTTCAGCAGTCACATTCAATCCCATTCCCTTTTGGAACACTTCCCGCCGTTAACAATGCACGATATTCGGCCTGAACACGCGGGACGCTCCCCCCTCGAAGGTGAGACCTTCGGCAGAACCGCCGGGTCAAATCCTGCCGAGCTACCCGCGTTAGAGGTCTCAATGTCGGCTTCAGCAGTCACATTCAATCCCATTCCCGTTTGGACCTCTTCCCGCCGATGGAAATGCACAAAATTCGGCCTGAACACGCGGGGCGCTCCCCCCTCGAAGGCGAGACCGTCGCCAGAACCGCCGGGTCAAATCCGGCTGAGCTACCCGCGTTACAGGTCTCAAAGTCGGCTTCAGCAGTCACATTCAATCCCATTCCCTTTTGGAACACTTCCCGCCGTTAACAATGCACGATATTCGGACTGAACACGGGGGCCGGTCCGCCCTCGAAGTCAACACCGTCCGCAGAACCGCCGGGGCAAATCCGGCTGAGCTACCCCGCCCCCGAACACTCAAAGTCCCTCTGAAGCCTTGCATTCGCCTCCTTGGAAAATTGACGTCAAACATTACCAAAATCGGGGGCACGAGCACTAAAGCTAAGTCTCACCCTTTCCCTATCCCTAACCAGGAACCGAACGCCCACCCTCAGCCTCACACCAACGCCGGTGCCACTCCAGACAGACACACCCTTCAAAACCACACCCATCCGGCCATGCAACTCAAAAAGGGTCCAAATTCAGAAACACCCCCTTCAAAAGGCACTCCATCCTCGGCCACACCACCGGGACATGCTCCCCTCGGCGATAATTAAGCCCCCACCACTATTTGAAGCCAACCGCAGCCGCAACTCGAACGGAGAAATCAGTAACCAATTCAAAAATGCGCTTGGTTACTGATTTCTACTGAGCCGAAAAAATTCTAAGTG
>NW_027310522.1:67500-69576 GCF_047496795.1 Chiloscyllium punctatum
AAGTGCGTTCAAAGTGTCGATGATCAATGTGTCCTGCAATTCACATTAATTCTCGCAGCTAGCTGCGTTCGTCATCGACGCACGAGCCGAGTGATCCACCGTCAAGAGTTGTCTGAGTTTGTTTTAGGTCTCTCCCTCGCCAGAGGAAAGCGACCCGGACCGCACATACGCTCCCCACCTTGAGCTACAGCCACCTGCACGCCGGCGTGCGGGCGGAGCAGGGTGGCGTGAAGCGATGGGGAGCACCATCCTGGTGCGGCCCGCAGAAACATACGTCTATTGGGGGGAGGAGGACAGGGCGCCCAAGAGGCGATGCGTGCCCCAACGCACCGCAGCGACGGAGGCAGGATCACCGCCACCATGTCGCCCGCCTAGTATCACGAGGCGTGCAGCAGCTTTGCCCTAGGAAAAGCAGAGGCGGGAACGGGCACCGGCCATCGGTTCGGCAGCGTCACTGACGCGTGCACGTGGCGGCGTGTCGGCGAGCGGACTTCCTGCGAGGAGGCGGGGGCGGCACTCGCCCGAGCAGACGCCCGCCCGGCCCAGCCACCGCCGAGGTGGACTGGGAGTCGCGGCAACGGCTCGTCATACTCGTTCCCACACTCACAGCGCAGCTTGCCCGCAAGCCACCGACCACCGATCGACGCCAGGCGCCCCGACCGAGAGCGGGATCGCTCGTTCGCCCTGCTGGCAGTTCGCTGGGGATCACTACTGCACGGAGCTCGGAGACCGACGGGCGGCAACTCGAGAGTCTTTAAACCACCACCCCCATCCCGCAAGTGCAAAGAGGCTGTATACGCACAGACGGGTGAGGGGAATAGGTACCCCGTCGGGTTTGAAGGGAGCGTGACTAGATAGCAACGATGTAAACCCAGCCGATTTGGGAGCGAAAGACCGGCGCCTGCATCACCGGCTTCGTTTCCCGTGGCTGGAGAGTACACCGAAACCCTCCGTCTGTCGCGAGCTCCCGACGACGCGGTGCCGCCAAGCAGCAGGGCCGGACCTGGTGTGGCTCCCCTCGTCGATCACAGACCGGTCGGCACTACTGACGAGACGGTGGAACGGGCTTCGCCCCTTGTGACGAAGGGTGATGCGAACCCGCCCGCCCGCGTGCGTTCGGGGTGGACTCGGCAAACGGAGATTTGAAATCGGAAAGTGTCCTCCTGCCCCGCGCAGGTAGGCGCCCAACAGTTGTGGGGGGTTTGGCGGTGACCACGGCTGCAGGGCCTGCTACCCCGACGAGCTCTCCTGCTGGCCCCGAAACCACCCTCGCGAGACAAGTTGAAACGGAAACGGGCGTACCCCCAAGCCGACGATCCTTTCTTATTTGTTACTTTTTTTTTCACTTGCTCGAGTTGTGGGGATTTGGCGGTGACCACGGCTGCAGGGCCTGCTACCCCGACGAGCTCTCCTGCTGGCCCCGAAACCACCCTCGCGAGACAAGTTGAAACGGAAACGGGCGTACCCCCAAGCCGACAGAGATCCTTTCTTATTTGTTACTTTTTTTTTTCACTTGCTCGAGTTGTGGGGGTTTGGCGGTGACCACGGCTGCAGGGCCTGCTACCCCGACGAGCTCTCCTGCTGGCCCCGAAACCACCCCCGCGAGACAAGGTGAATCGGAAACGGGCGTACCCCCAGCCGATAATGATCCTTTCTTATTTGTTACTTTTTTTTTTCACTTGCTCGAGTTGTGGGGGTTTGGCGGTGACCACGGCTGCAGGGCCTGCTACCCCGACGAGCTCTCCTGCTGGCCCCGAAACCACCCTCGCGAGACAAGTTGAAACGGAAACGGGCGTACCCCCAAGCCGACGATCCTTTCTTATTTGTTACTTTTTTTTTTCACTTGCTCGAGTTGTGGGGGTTTGGCGGTGACCACGGCTGCAGGGCCTGCTACCCCGACGAGCTCTCCTGCTGGCCCCGAAACCACCCTCGCGAGACAAGTTGAAACGGAAACGGGCGTACCCCCAAGCCGACAGAGATGCTTTCGCTCCTGTTACTTTTTTTTCACTTGCTCGAGTTGTGGGGGTTTGGCGGTGACCACGGCTGCAGGGCCTGCTACCCCGACGAGCTCTCCTG
>NW_027310523.1:0-2500 GCF_047496795.1 Chiloscyllium punctatum
TGTGTGTGTGTGTGTGTGTAGGGGAGTGTGTGTGTGTGTGTGTAGGGGAGTGTGTGTGTGTGTGTGTAGGGAGGTGGAGTGTGTGTGTGTGTAGATGTGTTTGTGTGTGTGTGTGTAGGGGAGTGTGTGTGTGTGTGTAGGGGTGTGTGTGTGTGTGTGTGTGTAGTGGAGTGTGTGTGTGTGTGTGTGTGTAGGGGAGTGTGTGTGTGTGTGTGTGTGTGTGGTGTGTAGGGGAGTGTGTGTGTGTGTGTGTAGGGGAGTGTGTGTGTGTGTGTAGGGGAGTGTGTGTGTGTGTGTGTGTGTAGGGAGTGTGTGTGTGTGTAGATGTGTTTGTGTGTGTGTGTAGGGTGTGTGTGGGTGTGTGTGTAGGGGAGGTGTGTGTGTGTGGTGTAGGGAGTGTGTGTGTGTGTAGGGAGTGTGTGTGTGTGTGTAGGGGTGTGTGTGTGTGTGTGTGTGTGTAGGGGGTGTGTGTGTGTGTGTAGGGGAGTGTGTGTGTGTGTGTGTGTGTGTAGGGGTGTGTGTGTGTGTGTGTGTAGGAGTGTGTGTGTGTGTGTAGGGTGTGTGTGTGTGTAGGGGAGTGTGTATGTGTGTGTGTGTGTAGGGGAGTGTGTGTGTGTGTGTGTGTAGGGAGTGTGTATGTGTGTGTGTGTGTAGGGGAGTGTGTGTGTGTGTGTGTGTAGGGGAGTGTGTGTGTGTGTGTGTAGGGAGTGTGTGTGTGTGTGTGTAGGGGAGTGTGTGTGAGTGTGTGTAGGGGTGTGTGTAAATGAGTGTGTGGTGTGTAGATGTGTTTGTGTGTGTAGGGAGTGTCCTATCCCCCTTCCTCCTGGGTGTACTGGTGTCCTCTCCCCCCTTCCTGCTGGGTTTACTGGTATCCTCTCCCCCCCCCTTCCTGCTGGGTGTACTGGTGTCCTCTCCCCCCTTCCTGCTGGGTGTACTGGTATCCTCTCCCCCTTCCTGCTGGGTGTACTGGTGTCCTCTCCCCCCTCCTGCTGGGTGTACTGGTATCCTCTCCCTCCCCCCTCCTCCTGGGTATACTGGTGTCCTCTCCCCCCTTCCTGCTGGGTGTACTGGTATCCTCTCCCCGCTTCCCGCTGGGTGTACTGGTATCCTCTCCCCCCTTCCTGCTGGGTGTACTGGTGTCCTCTCCCCCCTTCCTCCTGGGTGTACTGGTATCCTCTCCCCCTTCCTGCTGGGTGTACTGGTGTCCCTCTCCCCCTCCTGCTGGGTGTACTGGTATCCTCTCCCCCCTTCCTGCTGGGTGTACTGGTATCCTCTCCCCCCTTCCTGCTGGATGTACTGGTATCCTCTTCCCCCCCCTTCCTGCTGGATGTACTGGTATCCTCTTTCCCCCCCCCCTTCCTGCTGGGTGTACTGGTGTCCTATCCCCCCTTCCTGCTGGGTGTACTGGTATCCTCTTTCTCCCCCCCCTTCCTGCTGGGTGTACTGGTGTCCTATCCCCCCTTCCTGCTGGGTGTACTGGTATCCTCTTCCCCCCCCCCTTCCCTTCCTGCTGGGTGTACTGGTGTCCTCTCCCCCCCTTCCTGCTGGGTGTACTGGTATCCTCTCCCTCCCCCCTCCTCCTGGGTATACTGGTGTCCTCTCCCCCTTCCTGCTGGGTGTCCTGGTATCCTCTCCCCGCTTCCTGCTGGGTTTACTGGTATCCTCTCCCCCCTTCCTGCTGGGTGTACTGGTGTCCTCTCCCCCCTTCCTCCTGGGTGTACTGGTATCCTCTCCCCCTTCCTGCTGGGTGTACTGGTGTCCTCTCCCCCCTCCTGCTGGGTGTACTGGTATCCTCTCCCCCCTTCCTGCTGGGTGTACTGGTATCCTCTCCCCCTTCCTGCTGGGTGTACTGGTGTCCTCTCCCCCCTCCTGCTGGGTGTACTGGTATCCTCTCCCCCCTTCCTGCTGGGTTTACTGGTATCCTCTCCCCCCTTCCTGCTGGGTGTACTGGTGTCCTCTCCCCCCTTCCTCCTGGGTGTACTGGTATCCTCTCCCCCCTTCCTGCTGGGTGTACTGGTATCCTCTCCCCCCTTCCTGCTGGGTGTACTGGTGTCCTCTCCCCCTTCCTCCTGGGTGTACTGGTATCCTCTCCCCCTTCCTGCTGGGTGTACTGGTGTCCTCTCCCCCCTCCTGCTGGGTGTACTGGTATCCTCTCCCCCCTTCCTGCTGGGTGTACTGGTGTCCTCTCCCCCCTTCCTGCTGGGTGTACTGGTGTCCTCTCCCCCCTTCCTGCTGGGTGTACTGGTATCCTCTCCCCCCTTCCTGCTGGATGTACTGGTATCCTCTTCCCCCCCTTCCTGCTGGATGTACTGGTATCCTCTTTCCCCCCCCCCCCCCCTTCCTGCTGGGTGTACCGGTATCCTCTCCCCCCTTCCTGCTGGATGTACTGGTATCCTCTTTCCCCCCCCCCCCCCTTCCTGCTGGGTGTACCGGTATCCTCTCCCCCCTTCCTGCTGGGTGTACTGGTATCCTCTTCCCCCCCCTTCCTGCTGGGTGTACT
>NW_027310523.1:15000-65000 GCF_047496795.1 Chiloscyllium punctatum
GGGGGGGACTGAGAGACACCAGTCAGTGTACAGATATCTCCCTGAGAGAGAGAGGGGGGACTGAGAGACACCAGTCAGTGTACAGATATCTCCCTGAGAGAGAGGGGACTGAGAGACACCAGTCAGTGTACAGATATCTCCCTGAGAGAGGGGGGACTGAGAGACACCAGTCAGTGTACAGATATCTCCCTGAGAGAGAGAGGGGACTGAGAGACACCAGTCAGTGTACAGATATCTCCCTGAGAGAGAGAGAGAGGGGGGACTGAGAGACACCAGTCAGTGTACAGATATCTCCCTGAGAGAGAGAGGGGGGACTGAGAGACACCAGTCAGTGTACAGATATCTCCCTGAGAGAGAGAGAGAGGGGACTGAGAGACACCAGTCAGTGTACAGATATCTCCCTGAGAGAGAGGGGACTGAGAGACACCAGTCAGTGTACAGATATCTCCCTGAGAAGAGGGGACTGAGAGACACCAGTCAGTGTACAGATATCTCCCTGAGAGAGAGAGGGATCTGAGAGACACCAGTCAGTGTACAGATATCTCCCTGAGAGAGAGAGGACTGAGACACACCAGTCAGTGTACAGATATCACCCTGAGAGAGAGAGGGGACTGAGAGACACCAGTCAGTGTACAGATATCTCCCTGAGAGAGAGAGAGGGGACTGAGAGACACCAGTCAGTGTACAGATATCTCCCTGAGAGAGAGGGGGGACTGAGAGACACCAGTCAGTGTACAGATATCTCCCTGAGAGAGAGGGGACTGAGAGACACCAGTCAGTGTACAGATATCTCCCTGAGAGAGAGAGGGGACTGAGAGACACCAGTCAGTGTACAGATATCTCCCTGAGAGAGAGAGAGGGGACTGAGAGACACCAGTCAGTGTACAGATATCTCCCTGAGAGAGAGGGGGGGAACTGAGAGACACCAGTCAGTGTACAGATATCTCCCTGAGAGAGAGAGAGGGGACTGAGAGACACCAGTCAGTGTACAGATATCTCCCTGAGAGAGAGGGGGGACTGAGAGACACCAGTCAGTGTACAGATATCTCCCTGAGAGAGAGGGGACTGAGAGACACCAGTCAGTGTACAGATATCTCCCTGAGAGAGAGAGGGGACTGAGAGACACCAGTCAGTGTACAGATATCTCCCTGAGAGAGAGAGAGGGGACTGAGAGACACCAGTCAGTGTACAGATATCTCCCTGAGAGAGAGGGGGGGAACTGAGAGACACCAGTCAGTGTACAGATATCTCCCTGAGAGAGAGAGAGATGGGACTGATAGACACCAGTCAGTGTACAGATATCTCCCTGAGAGAGGGGACTGAGAGACACCAGTCAGTGTACAGATATCTCCCTGAGAGAGAGGGGACTGAGAGACACCAGTCAGTGTACAGATATCTCCCTGAGAGAGGGTACTGAGAGACACCAGTCAGTGTACAGATATCTCCCTGAGAGAGAGAGGGGGGACTGAGAGACACCAGTCTGTGTACAGATTTCTCCCTGAGAGAGGGGGGACTGAGAGACACCAGTCAGTGCACAGATATCTCCCTGAGAGAGAGAGAGGGGGGACTGAGAGACACCAGTGTACAGATATCTCCCTGAGAGAGAGGGGACTGAGAGACACCAGTCAGTGTACAGGTATCTCCCTGAGAGAGAGAGGGGACTGAGAGACACCAGTCAGTGTACAGATATCTCCCTGAGAGAGAGGGGACTGAGAGACACCAGTCAGTGTACAGATATCTCCCTGAGAGAGAGGGGACTGAGAGACACCAGTCAGTGTACAGATATCTCCCTGAGAGAGAGAGGGGGGACGGAGAGACACCAGTCAGTGTACAGATATCTCCCTGAGAGAGAGAGAGGGGACTGAGAGACACCAGTCAGTGTACAGATATCTCCCTGAGAGAGAGGGGACTGGGAGACACCAGTCAGTGTACAGATATCTCCCTGAGAGAGAGAGGGGGGACGGAGAACACCAGTCAGTGTACAGATATCTCCCTGAGAGAGAGGGGACTGAGAGACACCAGTCAGTGTACAGATATCTCCCTGAGAGAGAGAGAGAGGGGGGACTGAGAGACACCAGTCAGTGTACAGATATCTCCCTGAGAGAGAGAGGGGACTGAGAGACACCAGTCAGTGTACAGATATCTCCCTGAGAGAGGGGGGACTGAGAGACACCAGTCAGTGTACAGATATCTCCCTGAGAGAGAGGGGACTGAGAGACACCAGTCAGTGTACAGATATCTCCCTGAGAGAGAGGGGGGGGACTGAGAGACACCAGTCAGTGTACAGATATCTCCCTGAGAGAGAGAGAGAGGGGGGACTGAGAGACACCAGTCAGTGTACAGATATCTCCCTGAGAGAGAGGGGACTGAGAGACACCAGTCAGTGTACAGATATCTCCCTGAGAGAGAGAGGGGGGACTGAGAGACACCAGTCAGTGTCCAGATATCTCCCTGAGAGAGAGGGGGGACTGAGAGACACCAGTCAGTGTACAGATATCTCCCTGAGACAGAGGGAGTGAGTTGGGGGGAGGTTGGTGAAACGGCAGGACCCGGAGGGAGTCGATGACGGTTTGATTTGTTCCCAGGGACCAACTGTAATCGGACCTTTGACCTGTACGCTTGTTGGCCTGACGGAGAGCCCAATTCTACAGTGAGTGTCCCGTGTCCCTGGTACCTGCCGTGGTATGACAGCGGTGAGTGACTGACTGCCCTCCCATCGTCGGTCAATATGTTCCAGCCACTGCCCAACGCAGTTGGTCAGCGAGCTCTGAGGTGAATGGCTGACCCTCTCTCTCTCTCTCTCTCTCTCAGTCCGAGAACGCTTTGCCTATCGGAGGTGTGATGCCAACGGTTACTGGGTCCTGGGGAACCACAGCCAGCCCTGGAGAGACCTGTCTGATTGTCAGTTTGATCCCATACAGCTCCAGGCACAGGTCAGTGGAGATACCCAGACCGGGGAACTGGGCACGGTGCTCCGAGTGACCCAGGGGAGACCGGGGAAGGGTGCACGGTGCTCCGAGTGACCGAGGGGAGACCGGGGAACTGGGCACGGTGCTCCGAGTGACCGAGGGGAGACCGGGGAACTGTGCACGGTGCTCCGAGTGACCGAGGGGAGAGACCGGGGAACTGGGCACGGTGCTCCGAGTGACCGAGGGGAGACCGGGGAACTGGGCACGGTGCTCCGAGTGACCGAAGGGAGAGACCGGGGAACTGTGCACGGTGCTCCGAGAGACCGAGGGGAGACCGGGGAACTGGGCACGGTGCTCCGAGTGACCGAGGGGAGACCGGGGAACTGTGCACGGTGCTCCGAGTGACCGAGGGGAGAGACCGGGGAACTGGGCACGGTGCTCCGAGTGACCGAGGGGAGACCGGGGAACTGGGCACGGTGCTCCGAGTGACCGAGGGGAGACCGGGGAACTGGGCACGGTGCTCCGAGTGACCGAAGGGAGAGACCGGGGAACTGTGCACGGTGCTCCGAGTGACCCAGGGGAGATCGGGGAACTGGGCACGGTGCCCCGAGTGACCGAGGGGAGACCGGGGAAGGGGGCACGGTGCTCCGAGTGACCGAGGGGAGACCGGGGAACTGTGCACGGTGCTCCGAGTGACCGAGGGGAGACCGGGGAAGGGGGCACGGTGCTCCGAGTGACCGAGGGGAGACCGGGGAAGGGGGCACGGTGCTCCGAGTGACCGAGGGGAGACCGGGGAACTGTGCACGGTGCTCCGAGTGACCGAGGGGAGAGACCGGGGAACTGTGCACCTTGCTCCGAGTGACCGAGGGGAGACCGGGGAACTGGGCACGGTGCTCCGAGTGACCGAGGGGAGAGACCGGGGAACTGTGCACGGTGCTCCGAGTGTGGGGTCTGACTGAGGGGAGACCGGGGAACTGGGCACGGTGCTCCGAGTGTGGGGTCTGACCGAGGGGAGAGACCGGGGAACTGTGCACGGTGCTCTGAGTGACCGAGGGGAGACCGGGGAACTGTGCACGGTGCTCCGAGTGACCGAGGGGAGACCGGGGAACTGTGCACGGTGCTCCGAGTGACCGAGGGGAGACCGGGGAACTGTGCACGGTGCTCCGAGTGACCGAGGGGAGACCGGGGAACTGTGCACGGTGCTCCGAGTGACCGAGGGGAGAGCGGGGAACTGGGCACGGTGCTCCGAGTGTGGGTCTGACCGAGGGGAGACCGGGGAACTGGGCACGGTGCTCCGAGTGACTGAGGGGAGACTGGGGAACTGGGCACGGTGCTCCGAGTGACCGAGGGGAGACCGGGGAACTGGGCACGGTGCTCCGAGTGTGGGGTCTGACCGAGGGGAGACCGGGGAACTGTGCACGGTGCTCCGAGTGACCGGGGGGAGACCGGGGAACTGGGCACGGTGCTCCGAGTGACCAAGGGGAGACCGGGGAACTGTGCACGGTGCTCCGAGTATGGGGTCTGACCGAGGGGAGACCGGGGAACTGTGCACGGTGCTCCGAGTGTGGGGTCTGACTGAGGGGAGACCGGGGAACTGGGCACGGTGCTCCGAGTGACCGAGGGGAGACCGGGGAACTGTGCACGGTGCTCCGTGTGTGGGGTCTGACTGAGGGGAGACCGGGGAACTGGGCACGGTGCTCCGAGTATGGGGTCTGACCGAGGGGAGAGACCGGGGAACTGAGCACGGTGCTCCGAGTGACCGAGGGGAGACCGGGGAACTGTGCACGGTGCTCCGAGTGACCGAGGGGAGACCGGGGAACTGTGCACGGTGCTCCGAGTGACCGAGGGGAGACCGGGGAACTGTGCACGGTGCTCCGAGAGACCTAGGGGAGAGCGGGGAACTGGGCACGGTGCTCCGAGTGTGGGTCTGACCGAGGGGAGACCGGGGGAATGGGCACGGTGCTCCGAGTGTGGGGTCTGACCGAGGGGAGACCGGGGAACTGGGCACGGTGCTCCGAGTGACTGAGGGGAGACCGGGGAACTGGGCACGGTGCTCCGAGTATGGGGTCTGACCGAGGGGAGACCGGGGAACTGTGCACGGTGCTCCGAGTGACCGAGGGGAGACCGGGGAACTGTGCACGGTGCTCCGAGTGACCGAGGGGAGACCGGGGAACTGGGCACGGTGCTCCGAGTGTGGGGTCTGACCGAGGGGAGACCGGGGAACTGTGCACGGTGCTCCGAGTGACCGAGGGGAGACCGGGGAACTGTGCACGGTGCTCTGAGTGACCGAGGGGAGACCGGGGAACTGTGCACGGTGCTCCGAGTGACCGAGGGGAGACCGGGGAACTGGGTATGGAGCTCCGAGTGTGGGTCTGACCGAGGGGAGACCGGGGAACTGGACACGGTGCTCTGAGTGTGGGTCTGACCGAGGGGAGACCGGGGAACTGTGCACGGTGCTCCGAGTGACCGAGGGGAGACCAGGGAACTGGGCACGGTGCTCCGAGTGTGGGGTCTGACCGAGGGGAGACCGGGGAACTGGGCACGGTGCTCCGAGTGTGTGTCTGACCGAGGGGAGACCGGGGAACTGGGCACGGTGCTCCGAGTGACTGAGGGGAGACCGGGGAACTGGGCACGGTGCTCCGAGTGACCGAGGGGAGACCGGGGAACTGGGCACGGTGCTCCGAGTGTGGGGTCTGACCGAGGGGAGACCGGGGAACTGTGCACGGTGCTCCGAGTGACCGAAGGGAGACCGGGGAACTGGGCACGGTGCTCCGAGTGTGGGGTCTGACCGAGGGGAGACTGGGGAACTGTGCACGGTGCTCCGAGTGACCAAGGGGAGACCGGGGAACTGTGCACGGTTCTCCGAGTATGGGGTCTGACCGAGGGGAGACCGGGGAACTGTGCACGGTGCTCCGAGTGACCAAGGGGAGACCGGGGAACTGTGCACGGTGCTCCGAGTGACCGAGGGGAGACCGGGGAACTGGGCACGGTGCTCCGAGTGTGGGGTCTGACCGAGGGGAGACCGGGGAACTGTGCACGGTGCTCCGAGTGACCGAGGGGAGACCGGGGAACTGTGCACGGTGCTCTGAGTGACCGAGGGGAGACCGGGGAACTGTGCACGGTGCTCCGAGTGACCGAGGGGAGACCGGGGAACTGGGTATGGAGCTCCGAGTGTGGGTCTGACCGAGGGGAGACCGGGGAACTGGACACGGTGCTCTGAGTGTGGGTCTGACCGAGGGGAGACCGGGGAACTGTGCACGGTGCTCCGAGTGACCGAGGGGAGACCAGGGAACTGGGCACGGTGCTCCGAGTGTGGGGTCTGACCGAGGGGAGACCGGGGAACTGGGCACGGTGCTCCGAGTGTGTGTCTGACCGAGGGGAGACCGGGGAACTGTGCACGGTGCTCCGAGTGACCGAGGGGAGACCGGGGAACTGTGCACGGTGCTCCGAGTGACCGAGGGGAGACCGGGGAACTGGGCACGGTGCTCCGAGTGTGTGTCTGACCGAGGGGAGACCGGGGAACTGTGCACGGTGCTCCGAGTGACCGAGGGGAGACCGGGGAACTGGGCACGGTGCTCCGAGTGACCGAGGGGAGAGCGGGGAACTGGGCACGGTGCTCCGAGTGTGGGGTCTGACCGAGGGGAGACCGGGGAACTGGGCACGGTGCTCCGAGTGACCCAGGGGAGACCGGGGAACTGGGCACGGTGCTCCGAGTGACCGAGGGGAGACCGGGGAACTGTGCACTGTGCTCCGAGTGACCCAGGGGAGAGACCGGGGAACTGGGCACGGTGCTCCGAGTGTGGGGTCTGACCGAGGGGAGACCGGGGAAGGGGGCACGGTGCTCCGAGTGACCGAGGGGAGACCGGGGAAGGGTGCACGGTGCTCCGAGTGACCGAGGGGAGAGACCGGGGAACTGGGCACGGTGCTCCGAGTGAGGGTCTGACCGAGGGGAGACCGGGGAACTGGGCACGGTGCTCCGAGTGTGGGGTCTGACCGAGGGGAGACCGGGGAACTGGGCACGGTGCTCCGAGTGACCGAGGGGAGAGCGGGGAACTGTGCACGGTGCTCCGAGTGACCGAGGGGAGAGCGGGGAACTGGGCACGGTGCTCCGAGTGACCCAGGGGAGAGACCGGGGAACTGTGCACGGTGCTCCGAGTGACCGAGGGGAGACCGGGGAACTGTGCACGGTGCTCCGAGTGTGGGTCTGACTGAGGGGAGACCGGGGAACTGGGCACGGTGCTCCGAGTGACCGAGGGGAGAGACCGGGGAACTGGGCACGGTGCTCCGAGTGTGGGGTCTGACCGAGGGGAGACCGGGGAACTGGGCACGGTGCTCCGAGTGACCGAGGGGAGACCGGGGAACTGTGCACGGTGCTCCGAGTGACCGAGGGGAGACCGGGGAACTGTGCACGGTGCTCCGAGTGACCGAGGGGAGACCGGGGAACTGTGCACGGTGCTCCGAGTGACCGAGGGGAGAGCGGGGAACTGGGCACGGTGCTCCGAGTGTGGGTCTGACCGAGGGGAGACCGGGGGAATGGGCACGGTGCTCCGAGTGTGGGGTCTGACCGAGGGGAGACCGGGGAACTGGGCACGGTGCTCCGAGTGTGGGGTCTGACCGAGGGGAGACCGGGGAACTGTGCACGGTGCTCCGAGTGACCGAGGGGAGACCGGGGAACTGGGCACGGTGCTCCGAGTGTGGGGTCTGACCGAGGGGAGACTGGGGAACTGTGCACGGTGCTCCGAGTGACCAAGGGGAGACCGGGGAACTGTGCACGGTTCTCCGAGTATGGGGTCTGACCGAGGGGAGACCGGGGAACTGTGCACGGTGCTCCGAGTGACCGAGGGGAGACCGGGGAACTGTGCACGGTGCTCCGAGTGACCGAGGGGAGACCGGGGAACTGGGTATGGAGCTCCGAGTGTGGGTCTGACCGAGGGGAGACCGGGGAACTGGACACGGTGCTCCGTGTGTGGGGTCTGACCGAGGGGAGACCGGGGAACTGGGCACGGTGCTCCGAGTGTGGGGTCTGACCGAGGGGAGAGACCGGGGAACTGGGCACGGTGCTCCAAGTGACTGAGGGGAGAGACCGGGGAACTGTGCACGGTGCTCCGAGTGAGGGGTCTGACCGAGGGGAGAGACCGGCGAACTGGGCACGGTGCTCCGAGTGACTGAGGGGAGAGACCGGGGAACTGTGCACGGTGCCCCGAGTGTGGGGTCTGACTGAGGGGAGACCGGGGAACTGGGCACGGTGCTCCGAGTGTGGGGTCTGACTGAGGGGAGACCGGGGAACTGGGCACGGTGCTCCGAGTGTGGGGTCTGACTGAGGGGAGAGACCGGGGAACTGTGCACGGTGCTCCGAGTGTGGGGTCTGACTGAGGGGAGACCGGGGAACTGTGCACGGTGCTCCGAGTGAGGGGTCTGACCGAGGGGAGAGACCGGGGAACTGTGCACGGTGCTCCGAGTGTGGGGTCTGACTGAGGGGAGACCGGGGAACTGGGCACGGTGCTCCGAGTGACCGAGGGGAGACCGGGGAACTGTGCACGGTGCTCCGAGTGAGGGGTCTGACCGAGGGGAGACCGGGGAACTGGGCACGGTGCTCCGAGTGACCGAGGGGAGACTGGGGAACTGTGCACGGTGCTCCGAGTGACCGAGGGGAGACTGGGGAACGGTACACGGTGCTCCGAGTGACCGAGGGGAGACCGGGGAACTGTGCACGGTGCTCCGAGTGAGGGGTCTGACCGAGGGGAGACCGGGGAACTGGGTATGGAGCTCCGAGTGTGGGTCTGACCGAGGGGAGACCGGGGAACTGGACACGGTGCTCTGAGTGTGGGTCTGACCGAGGGGAGAGCGGGGAACTGTGCACGGTGCCCCGAGTGACCGAGGGGAGACCGGGGAACTGTGCACGGTGCTCCGAGTGTGGGGTCTGACCGAGGGGAGACCGGGGAACTGGGCACGGTGCTCCGAGTGACCGAGGGGAGACCGGGGAACTGTGCACGGTGCTCCGAGTGACCGAGGGGAGACCGGGGGAATGGGCACGGTGCTCCGAGTGTGGGGTCTGACCGAGGGGAGACCGGGGAACTGGGCATGGTGCTCCGAGTGTGGGGTCTGACCGAGGGGAGACCGGGGAACTGTGCACGGTGCTCCGAGTGACCGAGGGGAGACCGGGGAACTGGGCACGGTGCTCTGAGTGTGGGTCTGACCGAGGGGAGAGCGGGGAACTGTGCACGGTGCCCCGAGTGACCGAGGGGAGACCGGGGAACTGTGCACGGTGCTCCGAGTGTGGGGTCTGACCGAGGGGAGACCGGGGAACTGGGCACGGTGCTCCGAGTGACCGAGGGGAGACCGGGGAACTGTGCACGGTGCTCCGAGTGACCGAGGGGAGACCGGGGGAATGGGCACGGTGCTCCGAGTGTGGGGTCTGACCGAGGGGAGACCGGGGAACTGGGCATGGTGCTCCGAGTGTGGGGTCTGACCGAGGGGAGACCGGGGAACTGTGCACGGTGCTCCGAGTGACCGAGGGGAGACCGGGGAACTGGGCACGGTGCTCCGAGTGTGGGGTCTGACCGAGGGGAGACTGGGGAACTGTGCACGGTGCTCCGAGTGACCAAGGGGAGACCGGGGAACTGTGCACGGTGCTCCGAGTATGGGGTCTGACCGAGGGGTGACCGGGGAACTGTGCACGGTGCTCCGAGTGACCGAGGGGAGACCGGGGAACTGTGCACGGTGCTCCGAGTGACCGAGGGGAGACCGGGGAACTGGGTATGGAGCTCCGAGTGTGGGTCTGACCGAGGGGAGACCGGGGAACTGGACACGGTGCTCCGTGTGTGGGGTCTGACCGAGGGGAGACCGGGGAACTGGGCACGGTGCTCCGAGTGTGGGGTCTGACCGAGGGGAGAGACCGGGGAACTGGGCACGGTGCTCCAAGTGACTGAGGGGAGAGACCGGGGAACTGTGCACGGTGCTCCGAGTGAGGGGTCTGACCGAGGGGAGAGACCGGGGAACTGGGCACGGTGCTCCGAGTGACTGAGGGGAGAGACCGGGGAACTGTGCACGGTGCCCCGAGTGTGGGGTCTGACTGAGGGGAGACCGGGGAACTGGGCACGGTGCTCCGAGTGACCGATGGGAGAGACCGGGGAACTGGGCACGGTGCTCCGAGTGTGGGGTCAGACTGAGGGGAGACCGGGGAACTGGGCACGGTGCTCCGAGTGTGGGGTCTGACTGAGGGGAGAGACCGGGGAACTGTGCACGGTGCCCCGAGTGTGGGGTCTGACTGAGGGGAGACCGGGGAACTGTGCACGGTGCTCCGAGTGAGGGGTCTGACCGAGGGGAGAGACCGGGGAACTGGGCACGGTGCTACGAGTGACCGTGGGGAGACCGGGGAACTGGGCACGGTGCTCCGAGTGACCGAGGGGAGACCGGGGAACTGTGCACGGTGCTCCGAGTGAGGGGTCTGACCGAGGGGAGACCGGGGAACTGGGCACGGTGCTCCGAGTGACCGAGGGGAGACTGGGGAACTGTGCACGGTGCTCCGAGTGACCGAGGGGAGACCGGGGAACTGTGCACGGTGCTCCGAGTGACCGAGGGGAGACCGGGGAACTGTGCACGGTGCTCCGAGTGACCGAGGGGAGACCGGGGAACTGTGCACGGTGCTCCGAGTGAGGGGTCTGACCGAGGGGAGACTGGGGAACTGTGCACGGTGCTCTGAGTGTGGGTCTGACCGAGGGGAGAGCGTGGAACTGTGCACGGTGCCCCGAGTGACCGAGGGGAGACCGGGGAACTGTGCACGGTGCTCCGAGTGTGGGGTCTGACCGAGGGGAGACCGGGGAACTGGGCACGGTGCTCCGAGTGTGGGGTCTGACTGAGGGGAGACCGGGGAACTGTGCACGGTGCTCCGAGTGAGGGGTCTGACCGAGGGGAGAGACCGGGGAACTGGGCACGGTGCTCCGAGTAACCGAGGGGAGACCGGGGAACTGTGCACGGTGCTCCGAGTGTGGGGTCTGACCGAGGGGAGACCGGGGAACTGGGCACGGTGCCCCGAGTGTGGGGTCTGACCGAGGGGAGACCGGGGAACTGGGCACGGTGCTCCGAGTGACCGATGGGAGACTGGGGAACTGTGCACGGTGCTCCGAGTGAGGGGTCTGACCGAGGGGAGAGACCGGGGAACTGGGCACGGTGCTACGAGTGACCGTGGGGAGACCGGGGAACTGGGCACGGTGCTCCGAGTGACCGAGGGGAGACCGGGGAACTGGGCACGGTGCTCCGAGTGACCGAGGGGAGACCGGGGAACTGGGCACGGTGCTCCGAGTGACCGAGGGGAGAGACCAGGGAACTGGGCACGGTGCTCCGAGTGACCGAGGGGAACTGTGCACGGTGCTCTCAGTGACCGAGGGGAGACCGGGGAACTGGGCACAGTGCTCCGAGTGACCGAGGGGAGACCGGGGAACTGGGCACGGTGCTCCGAGTGTGGGTCTGACCGAGGGGAGACCGGGGAACTGGGCACGGTGCTCCGAGTGACCGAGGGGAGACCGGGGAACTGGGCACGGTGCTCCGAGTGTGGGTCTGACCGAGGGGAGACCGGGGAACTGGGCACGGTGCTCCGAGTGACCGAGGGGAGAGACCGGGGAACTGTGCACGGTGCTCCGAGTGACCGAGGGGAGAGACCGGGGAACTGGGCACGGTGCTCCGAGTGACCGAGGGGAGAGACCGGGGAACTGGGCACGGTGCTCCGAGTGACCGAGGGGAGAGACCGGGGAACTGGGCACGGTGCTCCGAGTGACCGAGGGGAGACCGGGGAACTGTGCACGGTGCTCCGAGTGTGGGTCTGACCGAGGGGAGACCGGGGAACTGGGCACGGTGCTCCGAGTGTGGGGTCTGACCGAGGGGACACTGGGGAACTGGGCACGGTGCTCCGAGTGACCGAGGGGAGAGACCGGGGAACTGGGCACGGTGCTCCGAGTGACCGAGGGGAGACCGGGGAACTGTGCACCTTGCTCCGAGTGACCGAGGGGAGAGACCGGGGAACTGTGCACGGTGCTCCGAGTGACCGAGGGGAGACCGGGGAACTGTGCACCTTGCTCCGAGTGACCGAGGGGAGAGACCGGGGAACTGTGCACGGTGCTCCGAGTGTGGGTCTGACCGAGGGGAGACCGGAGAACTGTGCACGGTGCTCCGAGTGACCGAGGGGAGACCGGGGAACTGTGCACGGTGCTCCGAGTGACCGAGGGGAGACCGGGGAACTGGGCACGGTGCTCCGAGTGTGGGGTCTGACCGAGGGGAGACCGGGGAACTGTGCACGGTGCTCCGAGTGTGGGTCTGACCGAGGGGAGAGACCGGGGAACTGTGCACGGTGCTCCGAGTGTGGGTCTGACTGAGGGGAGACCGGGGAACTGTGCACGGTGCTCCGAGTGTGGGTCTGACCGAGGGGAGACCGGGGAACTGGGCACGGTGCTCCGAGTGTGGGTCTGACCGAGGGGAGACCGGGGAACTGTGCACGGTGCTCCGAGTGACTGAGGGGAGAGACCGGGGAACTGTGCACGGTGCTCCTAGTGTGGGGTCTGACTGAGGGGAGACCGGGGAACTGGGCACGGTGCCCCGAGTGTGGGGTCTGACTGAGGGGAGACCGGGGAACTGTGCACGGTGCTCCGAGTGACCGAGGGGAGACCAGGGAACTGGGCACGGTGCTCCGAGTGTGGGGTCTGACCGAGGGGAGACCGGGGAACTGGGCACGGTGCTCCGAGTGTGTGTCTGACCGAGGGGAGACCGGGGAACTGGGCACGGTGCTCCGAGTGACTGAGGGGAGACCGGGGAACTGGGCACGGTGCTCCGAGTGACCGAGGGGAGACCGGGGAACTGGGCACGGTGCTCCGAGTGTGGGGTCTGACCGAGGGGAGACCGGGGAACTGTGCACGGTGCTCCGAGTGACCGAAGGGAGACCGGGGAACTGGGCACGGTGCTCCGAGTGTGGGGTCTGACCGAGGGGAGACTGGGGAACTGTGCACGGTGCTCCGAGTGACCAAGGGGAGACCGGGGAACTGTGCACGGTGCTCCGAGTATGGGGTCTGACCGAGGGGAGACCGGGGAACTGTGCACGGTGCTCCGAGTGACCAAGGGGAGACCGGGGAACTGTGCACGGTGCTCCGAGTGACCGAGGGGAGACCGGGGAACTGGGCACGGTGCTCCGAGTGTGGGGTCTGACCGAGGGGAGACCGGGGAACTGTGCACGGTGCTCCGAGTGACCGAGGGGAGACCGGGGAACTGTGCACGGTGCTCTGAGTGACCGAGGGGAGACCGGGGAACTGTGCACGGTGCTCCGAGTGACCGAGGGGAGACCGGGGAACTGGGTATGGAGCTCCGAGTGTGGGTCTGACCGAGGGGAGACCGGGGAACTGGGCACGGTGCTCCGAGTGTGGGGTCTGACCGAGGGGAGAGCGGGGAACTGGGCACGGTGCTCCGAGTGTGGGGTCTGACCGAGGGGAGACCGGGGAACTGGGCACGGTGCTCCGAGTGACCCAGGGGAGACCGGGGAACTGGGCACGGTGCTCCGAGTGACCGAGGGGAGACCGGGGAACTGTGCACTGTGCTCCGAGTGACCCAGGGGAGAGACCGGGGAACTGGGCACGGTGCTCCGAGTGTGGGGTCTGACCGAGGGGAGACCGGGGAACTGGGCACGGTGCTCCGAGTGACCGAGGGGAGAGCGGGGAACTGTGCACGGTGCTCCGAGTGACCCAGGGGAGAGACCGGGGAACTGTGCACGGTGCTCCGAGTGACCGAGGGGAGACCGGGGAACTGTGCACGGTGCTCCGAGTGTGGGTCTGACTGAGGGGAGACCGGGGAACTGGGCACGGTGCTCCGAGTGACCGAGGGGAGAGACCGGGGAACTGGGCACGGTGCTCCGAGTGTGGGGTCTGACCGAGGGGAGACCGGGGAACTGGGCACGGTGCTCCGAGTGACCGAGGGGAGACCGGGGAACTGTGCACGGTGCTCCGAGTGACCGAGGGGAGACCGGGGAACTGTGCACGGTGCTCCGAGTGACCGAGGGGAGACCGGGAAACTGTGCACGGTGCTCCGAGTGACCGAGGGGAGAGCGGGGAACTGGGCACGGTGCTCCGAGTGTGGGTCTGACCGAGGGGAGACCGGGGGAATGGGCACGGTGCTCCGAGTGTGGGGTCTGACCGAGGGGAGACCGGGGAACTGGGCACGGTGCTCCGAGTGTGGGGTCTGACCGAGGGGAGACCGGGGAACTGTGCACGGTGCTCCGAGTGACCGAGGGGAGACCGGGGAACTGGGCACGGTGCTCCGAGTGTGGGGTCTGACCGAGGGGAGACTGGGGAACTGTGCACGGTGCTCCGAGTGACCGAGGGGAGACCGGGGAACTGTGCACGGTTCTCCGAGTGACCGAGGGGAGACCGGGGAACTGGGTATGGAGCTCCGAGTGTGGGTCTGACCGAGGGGAGACCGGGGAACTGGACACGGTGCTCCGTGTGTGGGGTCTGACCGAGGGGAGACCGGGGAACTGGGCACGGTGCTCCGAGTGTGGGGTCTGACCGAGGGGAGAGACCGGGGAACTGGGCACGGTGCTCCAAGTGACTGAGGGGAGAGACCGGGGAACTGTGCACGGTGCTCCGAGTGAGGGGTCTGACCGAGGGGAGAGACCGGGGAACTGGGCACGGTGCTCCGAGTGACTGAGGGGAGAGACCGGGGAACTGTGCACGGTGCCCCGAGTGTGGGGTCTGACTGAGGGGAGACCGGGGAACTGGGCACGGTGCTCCGAGTAACCGAGGGGAGACCGGGGAACTGGGCACGGTGCTCCGAGTGTGGGGTCTGACTGAGGGGAGACCGGGGAACTGGGCACGGTGCTCCGAGTGTGGGGTCTGACTGAGGGGAGAGACCGGGGAACTGTGCACGGTGCTCCGAGTGTGGGGTCTGACTGAGGGGAGACCGGGGAACTGTGCACGGTGCTCCGAGTGAGGGGTCTGACCGAGGGGAGAGACCGGGGAACTGGGCACGGTGCTACGAGTGACCGTGGGGAGACCGGGGAACTGTGCACGGTGCTCCGAGTGAGGGGTCTGACCGAGGGGAGACCGGGGAACTGGGCACGGTGCTCCGAGTGACCGAGGGGAGACTGGGGAACTGTGCACGGTGCTCCGAGTGACCGAGGGGAGACTGGGGAACGGTACACGGTGCTCCGAGTGACCGAGGGGAGACCGGGGAACTGTGCACGGTGCTCCGAGTGAGGGGTCTGACCGAGGGGAGACCGGGGAACTGGGTATGGAGCTCCGAGTGTGGGTCTGACCGAGGGGAGACCGGGGAACTGGACACGGTGCTCTGAGTGTGGGTCTGACCGAGGGGAGAGCGGGGAACTGTGCACGGTGCCCCGAGTGACCGAGGGGAGACCGGGGAACTGTGCACGGTGCTCCGAGTGTGGGGTCTGACCGAGGGGAGACCGGGGAACTGGGCACGGTGCTCCGAGTGTGGGGTCTGACCGAGGGGAGACCGGGGAACTGTGCACGGTGCTCCGAGTGAGGGGTCTGACCGAGGGGAGAGACCGGGGAACTGGGCACGGTGCTCCGAGTAACCGAGGGGAGACCGGGGAACTGTGCACGGTGCTCCGAGTGTGGGGTCTGACTGAGGGGAGACCGGGGAACTGTGCACGGTGCTCCGAGTGACCGAGGGGAGACCAGGGAACTGGGCACGGTGCTCCGAGTGTGGGGTCTGACCGAGGGGAGACCGGGGAACTGGGCACGGTGCTCCGAGTGTGTGTCTGACCGAGGGGAGACCGGGGAACTGGGCACGGTGCTCCGAGTGACTGAGGGGAGACCGGGGAACTGGGCACGGTGCTCCGAGTGACCGAGGGGAGACCGGGGAACTGGGCACGGTGCTCCGAGTGTGGGGTCTGACCGAGGGGAGACCGGGGAACTGTGCACGGTGCTCCGAGTGACCGAAGGGAGACCGGGGAACTGGGCACGGTGCTCCGAGTGTGGGGTCTGACCGAGGGGAGACTGGGGAACTGTGCACGGTGCTCCGAGTGACCAAGGGGAGACCGGGGAACTGTGCACGGTGCTCCGAGTATGGGGTCTGACCGAGGGGAGACCGGGGAACTGTGCACGGTGCTCCGAGTGACCAAGGGGAGACCGGGGAACTGTGCACGGTGCTCCGAGTGACCGAGGGGAGACCGGGGAACTGGGCACGGTGCTCCGAGTGTGGGGTCTGACCGAGGGGAGACCGGGGAACTGTGCACGGTGCTCCGAGTGACCGAGGGGAGACCGGGGAACTGTGCACGGTGCTCTGAGTGACCGAGGGGAGACCGGGGAACTGTGCACGGTGCTCCGAGTGACCGAGGGGAGACCGGGGAACTGGGTATGGAGCTCCGAGTGTGGGTCTGACCGAGGGGAGACCGGGGAACTGGGCACGGTGCTCCGAGTGTGGGGTCTGACCGAGGGGAGAGCGGGGAACTGGGCACGGTGCTCCGAGTGTGGGGTCTGACCGAGGGGAGACCGGGGAACTGGGCACGGTGCTCCGAGTGACCCAGGGGAGACCGGGGAACTGGGCACGGTGCTCCGAGTGACCGAGGGGAGACCGGGGAACTGTGCACTGTGCTCCGAGTGACCCAGGGGAGAGACCGGGGAACTGGGCACGGTGCTCCGAGTGTGGGGTCTGACCAAGGGGAGACCGGGGAACTGGGCACGGTGCTCCGAGTGACCGAGGGGAGAGCGGGGAACTGTGCACGGTGCTCCGAGTGACCCAGGGGAGAGACCGGGGAACTGTGCACGGTGCTCCGAGTGACCGAGGGGAGACTGGGGAACTGTGCACGGTGCTCCGAGTGACCGAGGGGAGACTGGGGAACGGTACACGGTGCTCCGAGTGACCGAGGGGAGACCGGGGAACTGTGCACGGTGCTCCGAGTGAGGGGTCTGACCGAGGGGAGACCGGGGAACTGGGTATGGAGCTCCGAGTGTGGGTCTGACCGAGGGGAGACCGGGGAACTGGACACGGTGCTCTGAGTGTGGGTCTGACCGAGGGGAGAGCGGGGAACTGTGCACGGTGCCCCGAGTGACCGAGGGGAGACCGGGGAACTGTGCACGGTGCTCCGAGTGTGGGGTCTGACCGAGGGGAGACCGGGGAACTGGGCACGGTGCTCCGAGTGTGGGGTCTGACCGAGGGGAGACCGGGGAACTGTGCACGGTGCTCCGAGTGAGGGGTCTGACCGAGGGGAGAGACCGGGGAACTGGGCACGGTGCTCCGAGTAACCGAGGGGAGACCGGGGAACTGTGCACGGTGCTCCGAGTGTGGGGTCTGACTGAGGGGAGACCGGGGAACTGTGCACGGTGCTCCGAGTGACCGAGGGGAGACCAGGGAACTGGGCACGGTGCTCCGAGTGTGGGGTCTGACCGAGGGGAGACCGGGGAACTGGGCACGGTGCTCCGAGTGTGTGTCTGACCGAGGGGAGACCGGGGAACTGGGCACGGTGCTCCGAGTGACTGAGGGGAGACCGGGGAACTGGGCACGGTGCTCCGAGTGACCGAGGGGAGACCGGGGAACTGGGCACGGTGCTCCGAGTGTGGGGTCTGACCGAGGGGAGACCGGGGAACTGTGCACGGTGCTCCGAGTGACCGAAGGGAGACCGGGGAACTGGGCACGGTGCTCCGAGTGTGGGGTCTGACCGAGGGGAGACTGGGGAACTGTGCACGGTGCTCCGAGTGACCAAGGGGAGACCGGGGAACTGTGCACGGTGCTCCGAGTATGGGGTCTGACCGAGGGGAGACCGGGGAACTGTGCACGGTGCTCCGAGTGACCAAGGGGAGACCGGGGAACTGTGCACGGTGCTCCGAGTGACCGAGGGGAGACCGGGGAACTGGGCACGGTGCTCCGAGTGTGGGGTCTGACCGAGGGGAGACCGGGGAACTGTGCACGGTGCTCCGAGTGACCGAGGGGAGACCGGGGAACTGTGCACGGTGCTCTGAGTGACCGAGGGGAGACCGGGGAACTGTGCACGGTGCTCCGAGTGACCGAGGGGAGACCGGGGAACTGGGTATGGAGCTCCGAGTGTGGGTCTGACCGAGGGGAGACCGGGGAACTGGGCACGGTGCTCCGAGTGTGGGGTCTGACCGAGGGGAGAGCGGGGAACTGGGCACGGTGCTCCGAGTGTGGGGTCTGACCGAGGGGAGACCGGGGAACTGGGCACGGTGCTCCGAGTGACCCAGGGGAGACCGGGGAACTGGGCACGGTGCTCCGAGTGACCGAGGGGAGACCGGGGAACTGTGCACTGTGCTCCGAGTGACCCAGGGGAGAGACCGGGGAACTGGGCACGGTGCTCCGAGTGTGGGGTCTGACCAAGGGGAGACCGGGGAACTGGGCACGGTGCTCCGAGTGACCGAGGGGAGAGCGGGGAACTGTGCACGGTGCTCCGAGTGACCCAGGGGAGAGACCGGGGAACTGTGCACGGTGCTCCGAGTGACCGAGGGGAGACCGGGGAACTGTGCACGGTGCTCCGAGTGTGGGTCTGACTGAGGGGAGACCGGGGAACTGGGCACGGTGCTCCGAGTGACCGAGGGGAGAGACCGGGGAACTGGGCACGGTGCTCCGAGTGTGGGGTCTGACCGAGGGGAGACCGGGGAACTGGGCACGGTGCTCCGAGTGACCGAGGGGAGACCGGGGAACTGTGCACGGTGCTCCGAGTGACCGAGGGGAGACCGGGGAACTGTGCACGGTGCTCCGAGTGACCGAGGGGAGACCGGGAAACTGTGCACGGTGCTCCGAGTGACCGAGGGGAGAGCGGGGAACTGGGCACGGTGCTCCGAGTGTGGGTCTGACCGAGGGGAGACCGGGGGAATGGGCACGGTGCTCCGAGTGTGGGGTCTGACCGAGGGGAGACCGGGGAACTGGGCACGGTGCTCCGAGTGTGGGGTCTGACCGAGGGGAGACCGGGGAACTGTGCACGGTGCTCCGAGTGACCGAGGGGAGACCGGGGAACTGGGCACGGTGCTCCGAGTGTGGGGTCTGACCGAGGGGAGACTGGGGAACTGTGCACGGTGCTCCGAGTGACCGAGGGGAGACCGGGGAACTGTGCACGGTTCTCCGAGTGACCGAGGGGAGACCGGGGAACTGGGTATGGAGCTCCGAGTGTGGGTCTGACCGAGGGGAGACCGGGGAACTGGACACGGTGCTCCGTGTGTGGGGTCTGACCGAGGGGAGACCGGGGAACTGGGCACGGTGCTCCGAGTGTGGGGTCTGACCGAGGGGAGAGACCGGGGAACTGGGCACGGTGCTCCAAGTGACTGAGGGGAGAGACCGGGGAACTGTGCACGGTGCTCCGAGTGAGGGGTCTGACCGAGGGGAGAGACCGGGGAACTGGGCACGGTGCTCCGAGTGACTGAGGGGAGAGACCGGGGAACTGTGCACGGTGCCCCGAGTGTGGGGTCTGACTGAGGGGAGACCGGGGAACTGGGCACGGTGCTCCGAGTAACCGAGGGGAGACCGGGGAACTGGGCACGGTGCTCCGAGTGTGGGGTCTGACTGAGGGGAGACCGGGGAACTGGGCACGGTGCTCCGAGTGTGGGGTCTGACTGAGGGGAGAGACCGGGGAACTGTGCACGGTGCTCCGAGTGTGGGGTCTGACTGAGGGGAGACCGGGGAACTGTGCACGGTGCTCCGAGTGAGGGGTCTGACCGAGGGGAGAGACCGGGGAACTGGGCACGGTGCTACGAGTGACCGTGGGGAGACCGGGGAACTGTGCACGGTGCTCCGAGTGAGGGGTCTGACCGAGGGGAGACCGGGGAACTGGGCACGGTGCTCCGAGTGACCGAGGGGAGACTGGGGAACTGTGCACGGTGCTCCGAGTGACCGAGGGGAGACTGGGGAACGGTACACGGTGCTCCGAGTGACCGAGGGGAGACCGGGGAACTGTGCACGGTGCTCCGAGTGAGGGGTCTGACCGAGGGGAGACCGGGGAACTGGGTATGGAGCTCCGAGTGTGGGTCTGACCGAGGGGAGACCGGGGAACTGGACACGGTGCTCTGAGTGTGGGTCTGACCGAGGGGAGAGCGGGGAACTGTGCACGGTGCCCCGAGTGACCGAGGGGAGACCGGGGAACTGTGCACGGTGCTCCGAGTGTGGGGTCTGACCGAGGGGAGACCGGGGAACTGGGCACGGTGCTCCGAGTGTGGGGTCTGACCGAGGGGAGACCGGGGAACTGTGCACGGTGCTCCGAGTGAGGGGTCTGACCGAGGGGAGAGACCGGGGAACTGGGCACGGTGCTCCGAGTAACCGAGGGGAGACCGGGGAACTGTGCACGGTGCTCCGAGTGTGGGGTCTGACCGAGGGGAGACCGGGGAACTGGGCACGGTGCCCCGAGTGTGGGGTCTGACCGAGGGGAGACCGGGGAACTGTGCACGGTGCTCCGAGTGACCGAGGGGAGACCGGGGAACTGTGCACGGTGCTCCGAGTGACCGAGGGGAGAGCGGGGAACTGGGCACGGTGCTCCGAGTGTGGGTCTGACCGAGGGGAGACCGGGGGAATGGGCACGGTGCTCCGAGTGTGGGGTCTGACCGAGGGGAGACCGGGGAACTGGGCATGGTGCTCCGAGTGTGGGGTCTGACCGAGGGGAGACCGGGGAACTGTGCACGGTGCTCCGAGTGACCGAGGGGAGACCGGGGAACTGGGCACGGTGCTCCGAGTGTGGGGTCTGACCGAGGGGAGACTGGGGAACTGTGCACGGTGCTCCGAGTGACCAAGGGGAGACCGGGGAACTGTGCACGGTGCTCCGAGTATGGGGTCTGACCGAGGGGAGACCGGGGAACTGTGCACGGTGCTCCGAGTGACCGAGGGGAGACCGGGGAACTGGGTATGGAGCTCCGAGTGTGGGTCTGACCGAGGGGAGACCGGGGAACTGGACACGGTGCTCCGTGTGTGGGGTCTGACCGAGGGGAGACCGGGGAACTGGGCACGGTGCTCCGAGTGTGGGGTCTGACCGAGGGGAGAGACCGGGGAACTGGGCACGGTGCTCCAAGTGACTGAGGGGAGAGACCGGGGAACTGTGCACGGTGCTCCGAGTGAGGGGTCTGACCGAGGGGAGAGACCGGGGAACTGGGCACGGTGCTCCGAGTGACTGAGGGGAGAGACCGGGGAACTGTGCACGGTGCCCCGAGTGTGGGGTCTGACTGAGGGGAGACCGGGGAACTGGGCACGGTGCTCCGAGTGACCGATGGGAGAGACCGGGGAACTGGGCACGGTGCTCCGAGTGTGGGGTCTGACTGAGGGGAGACCGGGGAACTGTGCACGGTGCCCCGAGTGTGGGGTCTGACTGAGGGGAGACCGGGGAACTGGGCACGGTGCTCCGAGTGTGGGGTCTGACTGAGGGGAGAGACCGGGGAACTGTGCACGGTGCCCCGAGTGTGGGGTCTGACTGAGGGGAGACCGGGGAACTGTGCACGGTGCTCCGAGTGAGGGGTCTGACCGAGGGGAGAGACCGGGGAACTGGGCACGGTGCTACGAGTGACCGTGGGGAGACCGGGGAACTGGGCACGGTGCTCCGAGTGACCGAGGGGAGACCGGGGAACTGTGCACGGTGCTCCGAGTGAGGGGTCTGACCGAGGGGAGACCGGGGAACTGGGCACGGTGCTCCGAGTGACCGAGGGGAGACTGGGGAACTGTGCACGGTGCTCCGAGTGACCGAGGGGAGACCGGGGAACTGGGTATGGAGCTCCGAGTGACCGAGGGGAGACCGGGGAACTGTGCACGGTGCTCCGAGTGACCGAGGGGAGACCGGGGAACTGTGCACGGTGCTCCGAGTGACCGAGGGGAGACCGGGGAACTGTGCACGGTGCTCCGAGTGAGGGGTCTGACCGAGGGGAGACTGGGGAACTGTGCACGGTGCTCCGAGTGACCGAGGGGAGACCGGGGAACTGGGTATGGAGCTCCGAGTGTGGGTCTGACCGAGGGGAGACCGGGGAACTGGACACGGTGCTCTGAGTGTGGGTCTGACCGAGGGGAGAGCGGGGAACTGTGCACGGTGCCCCGAGTGACCGAGGGGAGACCGGGGAACTGTGCACGGTGCTCCGAGTGTGGGGTCTGACCGAGGGGAGACCGGGGAACTGGGCACGGTGCTCCGAGTGAGGGGTCTGACCGAGGGGAGAGACCGGGGAACTGGGCACGGTGCTCCGAGTAACCGAGGGGAGACCGGGGAACTGTGCACGGTGCTCCGAGTGTGGGGTCTGACCGAGGGGAGACCGGGGAACTGGGCACGGTGCCCCGAGTGTGGGGTCTGACCGAGGGGAGACCGGGGAACTGGGCACGGTGCTCTGAGTGACCGATGGGAGACTGGGGAACTGTGCACGGTGCTCCGAGTGAGGGGTCTGACCGAGGGGAGAGACCGGGGAACTGGGCACGGTGCTACGAGTGACCGTGGGGAGACCGGGGAACTGGGCACGGTGCTCCGAGTGACCGAGGGGAGACCGGGGAACTGGGCACGGTGCTCCGAGTGACCGAGGGGAGAGACCAGGGAACTGGGCACGGTGCTCCGAGTGACCGAGGGGAACTGTGCACGGTGCTCTCAGTGACCGAGGGGAGACCGGGGAACTGGGCACAGTGCTCCGAGTGACCGAGGGGAGACCGGGGAACTGGGCACGGTGCTCCGAGTGTGGGTCTGACCGAGGGGAGACCGGGGAACTGGGCACGGTGCTCCGAGTGACCGAGGGGAGACCGGGGAACTGGGCACGGTGCTCCGAGTGTGGGTCTGACCGAGGGGAGACCGGGGAACTGGGCACGGTGCTCCGAGTGACCGAGGGGAGAGACCGGGGAACTGTGCACGGTGCTCCGAGTGACCGAGGGGAGAGACCGGGGAACTGGGCACGGTGCTCCGAGTGACCGAGGGGAGAGACCGGGGAACTGGGCACGGTGCTCCGAGTGACCGAGGGGAGAGACCGGGGAACTGGGCACGGTGCTCCGAGTGACCGAGGGGAGACCGGGGAACTGTGCACGGTGCTCCGAGTGTGGGTCTGACCGAGGGGAGACCGGGGAACTGGGCACGGTGCTCCGAGTGTGGGGTCTGACCGAGGGGACACTGGGGAACTGGGCACGGTGCTCCGAGTGACCGAGGGGAGAGACCGGGGAACTGGGCACGGTGCTCCGAGTGACCGAGGGGAGACCGGGGAACTGTGCACCTTGCTCCGAGTGACCAAGGGGAGAGACCGGGGAACTGTGCACGGTGCTCCGAGTGTGGGTCTGACCGAGGGGAGACCGGAGAACTGTGCACGGTGCTCCGAGTGACCGAGGGGAGACCGGGGAACTGTGCACGGTGCTCCGAGTGACCGAGGGGAGACCGGGGAACTGGGCACGGTGCTCCGAGTGTGGGTCTGACCGAGGGGAGACCGGGGAACTGGACACGGTGCTCTGAGTGTGGGTCTGACCGAGGGGAGACCGGGGAACTGTGCACGGTGCTCCGAGTGACCGAGGGGAGACCAGGGAACTGGGCACGGTGCTCCGAGTGTGGGGTCTGACCGAGGGGAGACCGGGGAACTGGGCACGGTGCTCCGAGTGTGTGTCTGACCGAGGGGAGACCGGGGAACTGGGCACGGTGCTCCGAGTGACTGAGGGGAGACCGGGGAACTGGGCACGGTGCTCCGAGTGACCGAGGGGAGACCGGGGAACTGGGCACGGTGCTCCGAGTGTGGGGTCTGACCGAGGGGAGACCGGGGAACTGTGCACGGTGCTCCGAGTGACCGAAGGGAGACCGGGGAACTGGGCACGGTGCTCCGAGTGTGGGGTCTGACCGAGGGGAGACTGGGGAACTGTGCACGGTGCTCCGAGTGACCAAGGGGAGACCGGGGAACTGTGCACGGTTCTCCGAGTATGGGGTCTGACCGAGGGGAGACCGGGGAACTGTGCACGGTGCTCCGAGTGACCAAGGGGAGACCGGGGAACTGTGCACGGTGCTCCGAGTGACCGAGGGGAGACCGGGGAACTGGGCACGGTGCTCCGAGTGTGGGGTCTGACCGAGGGGAGACCGGGGAACTGTGCACGGTGCTCCGAGTGACCGAGGGGAGACCGGGGAACTGTGCACGGTGCTCTGAGTGACCGAGGGGAGACCGGGGAACTGTGCACGGTGCTCCGAGTGACCGAGGGGAGACCGGGGAACTGGGTATGGAGCTCCGAGTGTGGGTCTGACCGAGGGGAGACCGGGGAACTGGACACGGTGCTCTGAGTGTGGGTCTGACCGAGGGGAGACCGGGGAACTGTGCACGGTGCTCCGAGTGACCGAGGGGAGACCAGGGAACTGGGCACGGTGCTCCGAGTGTGGGGTCTGACCGAGGGGAGACCGGGGAACTGGGCACGGTGCTCCGAGTGTGTGTCTGACCGAGGGGAGACCGGGGAACTGTGCACGGTGCTCCGAGTGACCGAGGGGAGACCGGGGAACTGTGCACGGTGCTCCGAGTGACCGAGGGGAGACCGGGGAACTGGGCACGGTGCTCCGAGTGTGTGTCTGACCGAGGGGAGACCGGGGAACTGTGCACGGTGCTCCGAGTGACCGAGGGGAGACCGGGGAACTGGGCACGGTGCTCCGAGTGACCGAGGGGAGAGCGGGGAACTGGGCACGGTGCTCCGAGTGTGGGGTCTGACCGAGGGGAGACCGGGGAACTGGGCACGGTGCTCCGAGTGACCCAGGGGAGACCGGGGAACTGGGCACGGTGCTCCGAGTGACCGAGGGGAGACCGGGGAACTGTGCACTGTGCTCCGAGTGACCCAGGGGAGAGACCGGGGAACTGGGCACGGTGCTCCGAGTGTGGGGTCTGACCGAGGGGAGACCGGGGAAGGGGGCACGGTGCTCCGAGTGACCGAGGGGAGACCGGGGAAGGGTGCACGGTGCTCCGAGTGACCGAGGGGAGAGACCGGGGAACTGGGCACGGTGCTCCGAGTGAGGGTCTGACCGAGGGGAGACCGGGGAACTGGGCACGGTGCTCCGAGTGTGGGGTCTGACCGAGGGGAGACCGGGGAACTGGGCACGGTGCTCCGAGTGACCGAGGGGAGAGCGGGGAACTGTGCACGGTGCTCCGAGTGACCGAGGGGAGAGCGGGGAACTGGGCACGGTGCTCCGAGTGACCCAGGGGAGAGACCGGGGAACTGTGCACGGTGCTCCGAGTGACCGAGGGGAGACCGGGGAACTGTGCACGGTGCTCCGAGTGTGGGTCTGACTGAGGGGAGACCGGGGAACTGGGCACGGTGCTCCGAGTGACCGAGGGGAGAGACCGGGGAACTGGGCACGGTGCTCCGAGTGTGGGGTCTGACCGAGGGGAGACCGGGGAACTGGGCACGGTGCTCCGAGTGACCGAGGGGAGACCGGGGAACTGTGCACGGTGCTCCGAGTGACCGAGGGGAGACCGGGGAACTGTGCACGGTGCTCCGAGTGACCGAGGGGAGACCGGGGAACTGTGCACGGTGCTCCGAGTGACCGAGGGGAGAGCGGGGAACTGGGCACGGTGCTCCGAGTGTGGGTCTGACCGAGGGGAGACCGGGGGAATGGGCACGGTGCTCCGAGTGTGGGGTCTGACCGAGGGGAGACCGGGGAACTGGGCACGGTGCTCCGAGTGTGGGGTCTGACCGAGGGGAGACCGGGGAACTGTGCACGGTGCTCCGAGTGACCGAGGGGAGACCGGGGAACTGGGCACGGTGCTCCGAGTGTGGGGTCTGACCGAGGGGAGACTGGGGAACTGTGCACGGTGCTCCGAGTGACCAAGGGGAGACCGGGGAACTGTGCACGGTTCTCCGAGTATGGGGTCTGACCGAGGGGAGACCGGGGAACTGTGCACGGTGCTCCGAGTGACCGAGGGGAGACCGGGGAACTGTGCACGGTGCTCCGAGTGACCGAGGGGAGACCGGGGAACTGGGTATGGAGCTCCGAGTGTGGGTCTGACCGAGGGGAGACCGGGGAACTGGACACGGTGCTCCGTGTGTGGGGTCTGACCGAGGGGAGACCGGGGAACTGGGCACGGTGCTCCGAGTGTGGGGTCTGACCGAGGGGAGAGACCGGGGAACTGGGCACGGTGCTCCAAGTGACTGAGGGGAGAGACCGGGGAACTGTGCACGGTGCTCCGAGTGAGGGGTCTGACCGAGGGGAGAGACCGGCGAACTGGGCACGGTGCTCCGAGTGACTGAGGGGAGAGACCGGGGAACTGTGCACGGTGCCCCGAGTGTGGGGTCTGACTGAGGGGAGACCGGGGAACTGGGCACGGTGCTCCGAGTGTGGGGTCTGACTGAGGGGAGACCGGGGAACTGGGCACGGTGCTCCGAGTGTGGGGTCTGACTGAGGGGAGAGACCGGGGAACTGTGCACGGTGCTCCGAGTGTGGGGTCTGACTGAGGGGAGACCGGGGAACTGTGCACGGTGCTCCGAGTGAGGGGTCTGACCGAGGGGAGAGACCGGGGAACTGGGCACGGTGCTACGAGTGACCGTGGGGAGACCGGGGAACTGGGCACGGTGCTCCGAGTGACCGAGGGGAGACCGGGGAACTGTGCACGGTGCTCCGAGTGAGGGGTCTGACCGAGGGGAGACCGGGGAACTGGGCACGGTGCTCCGAGTGACCGAGGGGAGACTGGGGAACTGTGCACGGTGCTCCGAGTGACCGAGGGGAGACTGGGGAACGGTACACGGTGCTCCGAGTGACCGAGGGGAGACCGGGGAACTGTGCACGGTGCTCCGAGTGAGGGGTCTGACCGAGGGGAGACCGGGGAACTGGGTATGGAGCTCCGAGTGTGGGTCTGACCGAGGGGAGACCGGGGAACTGGACACGGTGCTCTGAGTGTGGGTCTGACCGAGGGGAGAGCGGGGAACTGTGCACGGTGCCCCGAGTGACCGAGGGGAGACCGGGGAACTGTGCACGGTGCTCCGAGTGTGGGGTCTGACCGAGGGGAGACCGGGGAACTGGGCACGGTGCTCCGAGTGACCGAGGGGAGACCGGGGAACTGTGCACGGTGCTCCGAGTGACCGAGGGGAGACCGGGGGAATGGGCACGGTGCTCCGAGTGTGGGGTCTGACCGAGGGGAGACCGGGGAACTGGGCATGGTGCTCCGAGTGTGGGGTCTGACCGAGGGGAGACCGGGGAACTGTGCACGGTGCTCCGAGTGACCGAGGGGAGACCGGGGAACTGGGCACGGTGCTCTGAGTGTGGGTCTGACCGAGGGGAGAGCGGGGAACTGTGCACGGTGCCCCGAGTGACCGAGGGGAGACCGGGGAACTGTGCACGGTGCTCCGAGTGTGGGGTCTGACCGAGGGGAGACCGGGGAACTGGGCACGGTGCTCCGAGTGACCGAGGGGAGACCGGGGAACTGTGCACGGTGCTCCGAGTGACCGAGGGGAGACCGGGGGAATGGGCACGGTGCTCCGAGTGTGGGGTCTGACCGAGGGGAGACCGGGGAACTGGGCATGGTGCTCCGAGTGTGGGGTCTGACCGAGGGGAGACCGGGGAACTGTGCACGGTGCTCCGAGTGACCGAGGGGAGACCGGGGAACTGGGCACGGTGCTCCGAGTGTGGGGTCTGACCGAGGGGAGACTGGGGAACTGTGCACGGTGCTCCGAGTGACCAAGGGGAGACCGGGGAACTGTGCACGGTGCTCCGAGTATGGGGTCTGACCGAGGGGTGACCGGGGAACTGTGCACGGTGCTCCGAGTGACCGAGGGGAGACCGGGGAACTGTGCACGGTGCTCCGAGTGACCGAGGGGAGACCGGGGAACTGGGTATGGAGCTCCGAGTGTGGGTCTGACCGAGGGGAGACCGGGGAACTGGACACGGTGCTCCGTGTGTGGGGTCTGACCGAGGGGAGACCGGGGAACTGGGCACGGTGCTCCGAGTGTGGGGTCTGACCGAGGGGAGAGACCGGGGAACTGGGCACGGTGCTCCAAGTGACTGAGGGGAGAGACCGGGGAACTGTGCACGGTGCTCCGAGTGAGGGGTCTGACCGAGGGGAGAGACCGGGGAACTGGGCACGGTGCTCCGAGTGACTGAGGGGAGAGACCGGGGAACTGTGCACGGTGCCCCGAGTGTGGGGTCTGACTGAGGGGAGACCGGGGAACTGGGCACGGTGCTCCGAGTGACCGATGGGAGAGACCGGGGAACTGGGCACGGTGCTCCGAGTGTGGGGTCAGACTGAGGGGAGACCGGGGAACTGGGCACGGTGCTCCGAGTGTGGGGTCTGACTGAGGGGAGAGACCGGGGAACTGTGCACGGTGCCCCGAGTGTGGGGTCTGACTGAGGGGAGACCGGGGAACTGTGCACGGTGCTCCGAGTGAGGGGTCTGACCGAGGGGAGAGACCGGGGAACTGGGCACGGTGCTACGAGTGACCGTGGGGAGACCGGGGAACTGGGCACGGTGCTCCGAGTGACCGAGGGGAGACCGGGGAACTGTGCACGGTGCTCCGAGTGAGGGGTCTGACCGAGGGGAGACCGGGGAACTGGGCACGGTGCTCCGAGTGACCGAGGGGAGACTGGGGAACTGTGCACGGTGCTCCGAGTGACCGAGGGGAGACCGGGGAACTGTGCACGGTGCTCCGAGTGACCGAGGGGAGACCGGGGAACTGTGCACGGTGCTCCGAGTGACCGAGGGGAGACCGGGGAACTGTGCACGGTGCTCCGAGTGAGGGGTCTGACCGAGGGGAGACCGGGGAACTGGACACGGTGCTCTGAGTGTGGGTCTGACCGAGGGGAGACCGGGGAACTGGACACGGTGCTCTGAGTGTGGGTCTGACCGAGGGGAGACCGGGGAACTGTGCACGGTGCTCCGAGTGACCGAGGGGAGACCAGGGAACTGGGCACGGTGCTCCGAGTGTGGGGTCTGACCGAGGGGAGACCGGGGAACTGGGCACGGTGCTCCGAGTGTGTGTCTGACCGAGGGGAGACCGGGGAACTGGGCACGGTGCTCCGAGTGTGTGTCTGACCGAGGGGAGACCGGGGAACTGGGCACGGTGCTCCGAGTGTGGGGTCTGACCGAGGGGAGACCGGGGAACTGGGCACGGTGCTCCGAGTGTGTGTCTGACCGAGGGGAGACCGGGGAACTGGGCACGGTGCTCCGAGTGACTGAGGGGAGACCGGGGAACTGGGCACGGTGCTCCGAGTGACCGAGGGGAGACCGGGGAACTGGGCACGGTGCTCCGAGTGTGGGGTCTGACCGAGGGGAGACCGGGGAACTGTGCACGGTGCTCCGAGTGACCGAAGGGAGACCGGGGAACTGGGCACGGTGCTCCGAGTGTGGGGTCTGACCGAGGGGAGACTGGGGAACTGTGCACGGTGCTCCGAGTGACCAAGGGGAGACCGGGGAACTGTGCACGGTTCTCCGAGTATGGGGTCTGACCGAGGGGAGACCGGGGAACTGTGCACGGTGCTCCGAGTGACCAAGGGGAGACCGGGGAACTGTGCACGGTGCTCCGAGTGACCGAGGGGAGACCGGGGAACTGGGCACGGTGCTCCGAGTGTGGGGTCTGACCGAGGGGAGACCGGGGAACTGTGCACGGTGCTCCGAGTGACCGAGGGGAGACCGGGGAACTGTGCACGGTGCTCTGAGTGACCGAGGGGAGACCGGGGAACTGTGCACGGTGCTCCGAGTGACCGAGGGGAGACCGGGGAACTGGGTATGGAGCTCCGAGTGTGGGTCTGACCGAGGGGAGACCGGGGAACTGGACACGGTGCTCTGAGTGTGGGTCTGACCGAGGGGAGACCGGGGAACTGTGCACGGTGCTCCGAGTGACCGAGGGGAGACCAGGGAACTGGGCACGGTGCTCCGAGTGTGGGGTCTGACCGAGGGGAGACCGGGGAACTGGGCACGGTGCTCCGAGTGTGTGTCTGACCGAGGGGAGACCGGGGAACTGTGCACGGTGCTCCGAGTGACCGAGGGGAGACCGGGGAACTGTGCACGGTGCTCCGAGTGACCGAGGGGAGACCGGGGAACTGGGCACGGTGCTCCGAGTGTGTGTCTGACCGAGGGGAGACCGGGGAACTGTGCACGGTGCTCCGAGTGACCGAGGGGAGACCGGGGAACTGGGCACGGTGCTCCGAGTGACCGAGGGGAGAGCGGGGAACTGGGCACGGTGCTCCGAGTGTGGGGTCTGACCGAGGGGAGACCGGGGAACTGGGCACGGTGCTCCGAGTGACCCAGGGGAGACCGGGGAACTGGGCACGGTGCTCCGAGTGACCGAGGGGAGACCGGGGAACTGTGCACTGTGCTCCGAGTGACCCAGGGGAGAGACCGGGGAACTGGGCACGGTGCTCCGAGTGTGGGGTCTGACCGAGGGGAGACCGGGGAAGGGGGCACGGTGCTCCGAGTGACCGAGGGGAGACCGGGGAAGGGTGCACGGTGCTCCGAGTGACCGAGGGGAGAGACCGGGGAACTGGGCACGGTGCTCCGAGTGAGGGTCTGACCGAGGGGAGACCGGGGAACTGGGCACGGTGCTCCGAGTGTGGGGTCTGACCGAGGGGAGACCGGGGAACTGGGCACGGTGCTCCGAGTGACCGAGGGGAGAGCGGGGAACTGTGCACGGTGCTCCGAGTGACCGAGGGGAGAGCGGGGAACTGGGCACGGTGCTCCGAGTGACCCAGGGGAGAGACCGGGGAACTGTGCACGGTGCTCCGAGTGACCGAGGGGAGACCGGGGAACTGTGCACGGTGCTCCGAGTGTGGGTCTGACTGAGGGGAGACCGGGGAACTGGGCACGGTGCTCCGAGTGACCGAGGGGAGAGACCGGGGAACTGGGCACGGTGCTCCGAGTGTGGGGTCTGACCGAGGGGAGACCGGGGAACTGGGCACGGTGCTCCGAGTGACCGAGGGGAGACCGGGGAACTGTGCACGGTGCTCCGAGTGACCGAGGGGAGACCGGGGAACTGTGCACGGTGCTCCGAGTGACCGAGGGGAGACCGGGGAACTGTGCACGGTGCTCCGAGTGACCGAGGGGAGAGCGGGGAACTGGGCACGGTGCTCCGAGTGTGGGTCTGACCGAGGGGAGACCGGGGGAATGGGCACGGTGCTCCGAGTGTGGGGTCTGACCGAGGGGAGACCGGGGAACTGGGCACGGTGCTCCGAGTGTGGGGTCTGACCGAGGGGAGACCGGGGAACTGTGCACGGTGCTCCGAGTGACCGAGGGGAGACCGGGGAACTGGGCACGGTGCTCCGAGTGTGGGGTCTGACCGAGGGGAGACTGGGGAACTGTGCACGGTGCTCCGAGTGACCAAGGGGAGACCGGGGAACTGTGCACGGTTCTCCGAGTATGGGGTCTGACCGAGGGGAGACCGGGGAACTGTGCACGGTGCTCCGAGTGACCGAGGGGAGACCGGGGAACTGTGCACGGTGCTCCGAGTGACCGAGGGGAGACCGGGGAACTGGGTATGGAGCTCCGAGTGTGGGTCTGACCGAGGGGAGACCGGGGAACTGGACACGGTGCTCCGTGTGTGGGGTCTGACCGAGGGGAGACCGGGGAACTGGGCACGGTGCTCCGAGTGTGGGGTCTGACCGAGGGGAGAGACCGGGGAACTGGGCACGGTGCTCCAAGTGACTGAGGGGAGAGACCGGGGAACTGTGCACGGTGCTCCGAGTGAGGGGTCTGACCGAGGGGAGAGACCGGCGAACTGGGCACGGTGCTCCGAGTGACTGAGGGGAGAGACCGGGGAACTGTGCACGGTGCCCCGAGTGTGGGGTCTGACTGAGGGGAGACCGGGGAACTGGGCACGGTGCTCCGAGTGTGGGGTCTGACTGAGGGGAGACCGGGGAACTGGGCACGGTGCTCCGAGTGTGGGGTCTGACTGAGGGGAGAGACCGGGGAACTGTGCACGGTGCTCCGAGTGTGGGGTCTGACTGAGGGGAGACCGGGGAACTGTGCACGGTGCTCCGAGTGAGGGGTCTGACCGAGGGGAGAGACCGGGGAACTGGGCACGGTGCTACGAGTGACCGTGGGGAGACCGGGGAACTGGGCACGGTGCTCCGAGTGACCGAGGGGAGACCGGGGAACTGTGCACGGTGCTCCGAGTGAGGGGTCTGACCGAGGGGAGACCGGGGAACTGGGCACGGTGCTCCGAGTGACCGAGGGGAGACTGGGGAACTGTGCACGGTGCTCCGAGTGACCGAGGGGAGACTGGGGAACGGTACACGGTGCTCCGAGTGACCGAGGGGAGACCGGGGAACTGTGCACGGTGCTCCGAGTGAGGGGTCTGACCGAGGGGAGACCGGGGAACTGGGTATGGAGCTCCGAGTGTGGGTCTGACCGAGGGGAGACCGGGGAACTGGACACGGTGCTCTGAGTGTGGGTCTGACCGAGGGGAGAGCGGGGAACTGTGCACGGTGCCCCGAGTGACCGAGGGGAGACCGGGGAACTGTGCACGGTGCTCCGAGTGTGGGGTCTGACCGAGGGGAGACCGGGGAACTGGGCACGGTGCTCCGAGTGACCGAGGGGAGACCGGGGAACTGTGCACGGTGCTCCGAGTGACCGAGGGGAGACCGGGGGAATGGGCACGGTGCTCCGAGTGTGGGGTCTGACCGAGGGGAGACCGGGGAACTGGGCATGGTGCTCCGAGTGTGGGGTCTGACCGAGGGGAGACCGGGGAACTGTGCACGGTGCTCCGAGTGACCGAGGGGAGACCGGGGAACTGGGCACGGTGCTCTGAGTGTGGGTCTGACCGAGGGGAGAGCGGGGAACTGTGCACGGTGCCCCGAGTGACCGAGGGGAGACCGGGGAACTGTGCACGGTGCTCCGAGTGTGGGGTCTGACCGAGGGGAGACCGGGGAACTGGGCACGGTGCTCCGAGTGACCGAGGGGAGACCGGGGAACTGTGCACGGTGCTCCGAGTGACCGAGGGGAGACCGGGGGAATGGGCACGGTGCTCCGAGTGTGGGGTCTGACCGAGGGGAGACCGGGGAACTGGGCATGGTGCTCCGAGTGTGGGGTCTGACCGAGGGGAGACCGGGGAACTGTGCACGGTGCTCCGAGTGACCGAGGGGAGACCGGGGAACTGGGCACGGTGCTCCGAGTGTGGGGTCTGACCGAGGGGAGACTGGGGAACTGTGCACGGTGCTCCGAGTGACCAAGGGGAGACCGGGGAACTGTGCACGGTGCTCCGAGTATGGGGTCTGACCGAGGGGTGACCGGGGAACTGTGCACGGTGCTCCGAGTGACCGAGGGGAGACCGGGGAACTGTGCACGGTGCTCCGAGTGACCGAGGGGAGACCGGGGAACTGGGTATGGAGCTCCGAGTGTGGGTCTGACCGAGGGGAGACCGGGGAACTGGACACGGTGCTCCGTGTGTGGGGTCTGACCGAGGGGAGACCGGGGAACTGGGCACGGTGCTCCGAGTGTGGGGTCTGACCGAGGGGAGAGACCGGGGAACTGGGCACGGTGCTCCAAGTGACTGAGGGGAGAGACCGGGGAACTGTGCACGGTGCTCCGAGTGAGGGGTCTGACCGAGGGGAGAGACCGGGGAACTGGGCACGGTGCTCCGAGTGACTGAGGGGAGAGACCGGGGAACTGTGCACGGTGCCCCGAGTGTGGGGTCTGACTGAGGGGAGACCGGGGAACTGGGCACGGTGCTCCGAGTGACCGATGGGAGAGACCGGGGAACTGGGCACGGTGCTCCGAGTGTGGGGTCTGACTGAGGGGAGACCGGGGAACTGGGCACGGTGCTCCGAGTGTGGGGTCTGACTGAGGGGAGAGACCGGGGAACTGTGCACGGTGCCCCGAGTGTGGGGTCTGACTGAGGGGAGACCGGGGAACTGTGCACGGTGCTCCGAGTGAGGGGTCTGACCGAGGGGAGAGACCGGGGAACTGGGCACGGTGCTACGAGTGACCGTGGGGAGACCGGGGAACTGGGCACGGTGCTCCGAGTGACCGAGGGGAGACCGGGGAACTGTGCACGGTGCTCCGAGTGAGGGGTCTGACCGAGGGGAGACCGGGGAACTGGGCACGGTGCTCCGAGTGACCGAGGGGAGACTGGGGAACTGTGCACGGTGCTCCGAGTGACCGAGGGGAGACCGGGGAACTGTGCACGGTGCTCCGAGTGACCGAGGGGAGACCGGGGAACTGTGCACGGTGCTCCGAGTGACCGAGGGGAGACCGGGGAACTGTGCACGGTGCTCCGAGTGAGGGGTCTGACCGAGGGGAGACTGGGGAACTGTGCACGGTGCTCTGAGTGTGGGTCTGACCGAGGGGAGAGCGTGGAACTGTGCACGGTGCCCCGAGTGACCGAGGGGAGACCGGGGAACTGTGCACGGTGCTCCGAGTGTGGGGTCTGACCGAGGGGAGACCGGGGAACTGGGCACGGTGCTCCGAGTGTGGGGTCTGACTGAGGGGAGACCGGGGAACTGTGCACGGTGCTCCGAGTGAGGGGTCTGACCGAGGGGAGAGACCGGGGAACTGGGCACGGTGCTCCGAGTAACCGAGGGGAGACCGGGGAACTGTGCACGGTGCTCCGAGTGTGGGGTCTGACCGAGGGGAGACCGGGGAACTGGGCACGGTGCCCCGAGTGTGGGGTCTGACCGAGGGGAGACCGGGGAACTGGGCACGGTGCTCCGAGTGACCGATGGGAGACTGGGGAACTGTGCACGGTGCTCCGAGTGAGGGGTCTGACCGAGGGGAGAGACCGGGGAACTGGGCACGGTGCTACGAGTGACCGTGGGGAGACCGGGGAACTGGGCACGGTGCTCCGAGTGACCGTGGGGAGACCGGGGAACTGGGCACGGTGCTCCGAGTGACCGAGGGGAGACCGGGGAACTGGGCACGGTGCTCCGAGTGACCGAGGGGAGAGACCAGGGAACTGGGCACGGTGCTCCGAGTGACCGAGGGGAACTGTGCACGGTGCTCTCAGTGACCGAGGGGAGACCGGGGAACTGGGCACAGTGCTCCGAGTGACCGAGGGGAGACCGGGGAACTGGGCACGGTGCTCCGAGTGTGGGTCTGACCGAGGGGAGACCGGGGAACTGGGCACGGTGCTCCGAGTGACCGAGGGGAGACCGGGGAACTGGGCACGGTGCTCCGAGTGTGGGTCTGACCGAGGGGAGACCGGGGAACTGGGCACGGTGCTCCGAGTGACCGAGGGGAGAGACCGGGGAACTGTGCACGGTGCTCCGAGTGACCGAGGGGAGAGACCGGGGAACTGGGCACGGTGCTCCGAGTGACCGAGGGGAGAGACCGGGGAACTGGGCACGGTGCTCCGAGTGACCGAGGGGAGAGACCGGGGAACTGGGCACGGTGCTCCGAGTGACCGAGGGGAGACCGGGGAACTGTGCACGGTGCTCCGAGTGTGGGTCTGACCGAGGGGAGACCGGGGAACTGGGCACGGTGCTCCGAGTGTGGGGTCTGACCGAGGGGACACTGGGGAACTGGGCACGGTGCTCCGAGTGACCGAGGGGAGAGACCGGGGAACTGGGCACGGTGCTCCGAGTGACCGAGGGGAGACCGGGGAACTGTGCACCTTGCTCCGAGTGACCGAGGGGAGAGACCGGGGAACTGTGCACGGTGCTCCGAGTGACCGAGGGGAGACCGGGGAACTGTGCACCTTGCTCCGAGTGACCGAGGGGAGAGACCGCGGAACTGTGCACGGTGCTCCGAGTGTGGGTCTGACCGAGGGGAGACCGGAGAACTGTGCACGGTGCTCCGAGTGACCGAGGGGAGACCGGGGAACTGTGCACGGTGCTCCGAGTGACCGAGGGGAGACCGGGGAACTGGGCACGGTGCTCCGAGTGTGGGGTCTGACCGAGGGGAGACCGGGGAACTGTGCACGGTGCTCCGAGTGTGGGTCTGACCGAGGGGAGAGACCGGGGAACTGTGCACGGTGCTCCGAGTGTGGGTCTGACTGAGGGGAGACCGGGGAACTGTGCACGGTGCTCCGAGTGTGGGTCTGACCGAGGGGAGACCGGGGAACTGGGCACGGTGCTCCGAGTGTGGGTCTGACCGAGGGGAGACCGGGGAACTGTGCACGGTGCTCCGAGTGACTGAGGGGAGAGACCGGGGAACTGTGCACGGTGCTCCTAGTGTGGGGTCTGACTGAGGGGAGACCGGGGAACTGGGCACGGTGCCCCGAGTGTGGGGTCTGACTGAGGGGAGACCGGGGAACTGTGCACGGTGCTCCGAGTGACCGAGGGGAGACCAGGGAACTGGGCACGGTGCTCCGAGTGTGGGGTCTGACCGAGGGGAGACCGGGGAACTGGGCACGGTGCTCCGAGTGTGTGTCTGACCGAGGGGAGACCGGGGAACTGGGCACGGTGCTCCGAGTGACTGAGGGGAGACCGGGGAACTGGGCACGGTGCTCCGAGTGACCGAGGGGAGACCGGGGAACTGGGCACGGTGCTCCGAGTGTGGGGTCTGACCGAGGGGAGACCGGGGAACTGTGCACGGTGCTCCGAGTGACCGAAGGGAGACCGGGGAACTGGGCACGGTGCTCCGAGTGTGGGGTCTGACCGAGGGGAGACTGGGGAACTGTGCACGGTGCTCCGAGTGACCAAGGGGAGACCGGGGAACTGTGCACGGTGCTCCGAGTATGGGGTCTGACCGAGGGGAGACCGGGGAACTGTGCACGGTGCTCCGAGTGACCAAGGGGAGACCGGGGAACTGTGCACGGTGCTCCGAGTGACCGAGGGGAGACCGGGGAACTGGGCACGGTGCTCCGAGTGTGGGGTCTGACCGAGGGGAGACCGGGGAACTGTGCACGGTGCTCCGAGTGACCGAGGGGAGACCGGGGAACTGTGCACGGTGCTCTGAGTGACCGAGGGGAGACCGGGGAACTGTGCACGGTGCTCCGAGTGACCGAGGGGAGACCGGGGAACTGGGTATGGAGCTCCGAGTGTGGGTCTGACCGAGGGGAGACCGGGGAACTGGGCACGGTGCTCCGAGTGTGGGGTCTGACCGAGGGGAGAGCGGGGAACTGGGCACGGTGCTCCGAGTGTGGGGTCTGACCGAGGGGAGACCGGGGAACTGGGCACGGTGCTCCGAGTGACCCAGGGGAGACCGGGGAACTGGGCACGGTGCTCCGAGTGACCGAGGGGAGACCGGGGAACTGTGCACTGTGCTCCGAGTGACCCAGGGGAGAGACCGGGGAACTGGGCACGGTGCTCCGAGTGTGGGGTCTGACCGAGGGGAGAGCGGGGAACTGTGCACGGTGCTCCGAGTGACCGAGGGGAGAGCGGGGAACTGTGCACGGTGCTCCGAGTGACCCAGGGGAGAGACCGGGGAACTGTGCACGGTGCTCCGAGTGACCGAGGGGAGACCGGGGAACTGTGCACGGTGCTCCGAGTGTGGGTCTGACTGAGGGGAGACCGGGGAACTGGGCACGGTGCTCCGAGTGACCGAGGGGAGAGACCGGGGAACTGGGCACGGTGCTCCGAGTGTGGGGTCTGACCGAGGGGAGACCGGGGAACTGGGCACGGTGCTCCGAGTGACCGAGGGGAGACCGGGGAACTGTGCACGGTGCTCCGAGTGACCGAGGGGAGACCGGGGAACTGTGCACGGTGCTCCGAGTGACCGAGGGGAGACCGGGAAACTGTGCACGGTGCTCCGAGTGACCGAGGGGAGAGCGGGGAACTGGGCACGGTGCTCCGAGTGTGGGTCTGACCGAGGGGAGACCGGGGGAATGGGCACGGTGCTCCGAGTGTGGGGTCTGACCGAGGGGAGACCGGGGAACTGGGCACGGTGCTCCGAGTGTGGGGTCTGACCGAGGGGAGACCGGGGAACTGTGCACGGTGCTCCGAGTGACCGAGGGGAGACCGGGGAACTGGGCACGGTGCTCCGAGTGTGGGGTCTGACCGAGGGGAGACTGGGGAACTGTGCACGGTGCTCCGAGTGACCGAGGGGAGACCGGGGAACTGTGCACGGTTCTCCGAGTGACCGAGGGGAGACCGGGGAACTGGGTATGGAGCTCCGAGTGTGGGTCTGACCGAGGGGAGACCGGGGAACTGGACACGGTGCTCCGTGTGTGGGGTCTGACCGAGGGGAGACCGGGGAACTGGGCACGGTGCTCCGAGTGTGGGGTCTGACCGAGGGGAGAGACCGGGGAACTGGGCACGGTGCTCCAAGTGACTGAGGGGAGAGACCGGGGAACTGTGCACGGTGCTCCGAGTGAGGGGTCTGACCGAGGGGAGAGACCGGGGAACTGGGCACGGTGCTCCGAGTGACTGAGGGGAGAGACCGGGGAACTGTGCACGGTGCCCCGAGTGTGGGGTCTGACTGAGGGGAGACCGGGGAACTGGGCACGGTGCTCCGAGTAACCGAGGGGAGACCGGGGAACTGGGCACGGTGCTCCGAGTGTGGGGTCTGACTGAGGGGAGACCGGGGAACTGGGCACGGTGCTCCGAGTGTGGGGTCTGACTGAGGGGAGAGACCGGGGAACTGTGCACGGTGCTCCGAGTGTGGGGTCTGACTGAGGGGAGACCGGGGAACTGTGCACGGTGCTCCGAGTGAGGGGTCTGACCGAGGGGAGAGACCGGGGAACTGGGCACGGTGCTACGAGTGACCGTGGGGAGACCGGGGAACTGTGCACGGTGCTCCGAGTGAGGGGTCTGACCGAGGGGAGACCGGGGAACTGGGCACGGTGCTCCGAGTGACCGAGGGGAGACTGGGGAACTGTGCACGGTGCTCCGAGTGACCGAGGGGAGACTGGGGAACGGTACACGGTGCTCCGAGTGACCGAGGGGAGACCGGGGAACTGTGCACGGTGCTCCGAGTGAGGGGTCTGACCGAGGGGAGACCGGGGAACTGGGTATGGAGCTCCGAGTGTGGGTCTGACCGAGGGGAGACCGGGGAACTGGACACGGTGCTCTGAGTGTGGGTCTGACCGAGGGGAGAGCGGGGAACTGTGCACGGTGCCCCGAGTGACCGAGGGGAGACCGGGGAACTGTGCACGGTGCTCCGAGTGTGGGGTCTGACCGAGGGGAGACCGGGGAACTGGGCACGGTGCTCCGAGTGTGGGGTCTGACCGAGGGGAGACCGGGGAACTGTGCACGGTGCTCCGAGTGAGGGGTCTGACCGAGGGGAGAGACCGGGGAACTGGGCACGGTGCTCCGAGTAACCGAGGGGAGACCGGGGAACTGTGCACGGTGCTCCGAGTGTGGGGTCTGACCGAGGGGAGACCGGGGAACTGGGCACGGTGCCCCGAGTGTGGGGTCTGACCGAGGGGAGACCGGGGAACTGTACACGGTGCTCCGAGTGACCGAGGGGAGACCGGGGAACTGTGCACGGTGCTCCGAGTGACCGAGGGGAGACCGGGGAACTGTGCACGGTGCTCCGAGTGACCGAGGGGAGACCGGGGAACTGTGCACGGTGCTCCGAGTGACCGAGGGGAGAGCGGGGAACTGGGCACGGTGCTCCGAGTGTGGGTCTGACCGAGGGGAGACCGGGGGAATGGGCACGGTGCTCCGAGTGTGGGGTCTGACCGAGGGGAGACCGGGGAACTGGGCATGGTGCTCCGAGTGTGGGGTCTGACCGAGGGGAGACCGGGGAACTGTGCACGGTGCTCCGAGTGACCGAGGGGAGACCGGGGAACTGGGCACGGTGCTCCGAGTGTGGGGTCTGACCGAGGGGAGACTGGGGAACTGTGCACGGTGCTCCGAGTGACCAAGGGGAGACCGGGGAACTGTGCACGGTGCTCCGAGTATGGGGTCTGACCGAGGGGAGACCGGGGAACTGTGCACGGTGCTCCGAGTGACCGAGGGGAGACCGGGGAACTGGGTATGGAGCTCCGAGTGTGGGTCTGACCGAGGGGAGACCGGGGAACTGGACACGGTGCTCCGTGTGTGGGGTCTGACCGAGGGGAGACCGGGGAACTGGGCACGGTGCTCCGAGTGTGGGGTCTGACCGAGGGGAGAGACCGGGGAACTGGGCACGGTGCTCCAAGTGACTGAGGGGAGAGACCGGGGAACTGTGCACGGTGCTCCGAGTGAGGGGTCTGACCGAGGGGAGAGACCGGGGAACTGGGCACGGTGCTCCGAGTGACTGAGGGGAGAGACCGGGGAACTGTGCACGGTGCCCCGAGTGTGGGGTCTGACTGAGGGGAGACCGGGGAACTGGGCACGGTGCTCCGAGTGACCGATGGGAGAGACCGGGGAACTGGGCACGGTGCTCCGAGTGTGGGGTCTGACTGAGGGGAGACCGGGGAACTGTGCACGGTGCCCCGAGTGTGGGGTCTGACTGAGGGGAGACCGGGGAACTGGGCACGGTGCTCCGAGTGTGGGGTCTGACTGAGGGGAGAGACCGGGGAACTGTGCACGGTGCCCCGAGTGTGGGGTCTGACTGAGGGGAGACCGGGGAACTGTGCACGGTGCTCCGAGTGAGGGGTCTGACCGAGGGGAGAGACCGGGGAACTGGGCACGGTGCTACGAGTGACCGTGGGGAGACCGGGGAACTGGGCACGGTGCTCCGAGTGACCGAGGGGAGACCGGGGAACTGTGCACGGTGCTCCGAGTGAGGGGTCTGACCGAGGGGAGACCGGGGAACTGGGCACGGTGCTCCGAGTGACCGAGGGGAGACTGGGGAACTGTGCACGGTGCTCCGAGTGACCGAGGGGAGACCGGGGAACTGGGTATGGAGCTCCGAGTGACCGAGGGGAGACCGGGGAACTGTGCACGGTGCTCCGAGTGACCGAGGGGAGACCGGGGAACTGTGCACGGTGCTCCGAGTGACCGAGGGGAGACCGGGGAACTGTGCACGGTGCTCCGAGTGAGGGGTCTGACCGAGGGGAGACTGGGGAACTGTGCACGGTGCTCCGAGTGACCGAGGGGAGACCGGGGAACTGGGTATGGAGCTCCGAGTGTGGGTCTGACCGAGGGGAGACCGGGGAACTGGACACGGTGCTCTGAGTGTGGGTCTGACCGAGGGGAGAGCGGGGAACTGTGCACGGTGCCCCGAGTGACCGAGGGGAGACCGGGGAACTGTGCACGGTGCTCCGAGTGTGGGGTCTGACCGAGGGGAGACCGGGGAACTGGGCACGGTGCTCCGAGTGAGGGGTCTGACCGAGGGGAGAGACCGGGGAACTGGGCACGGTGCTCCGAGTAACCGAGGGGAGACCGGGGAACTGTGCACGGTGCTCCGAGTGTGGGGTCTGACCGAGGGGAGACCGGGGAACTGGGCACGGTGCCCCGAGTGTGGGGTCTGACCGAGGGGAGACCGGGGAACTGGGCACGGTGCTCTGAGTGACCGATGGGAGACTGGGGAACTGTGCACGGTGCTCCGAGTGAGGGGTCTGACCGAGGGGAGAGACCGGGGAACTGGGCACGGTGCTACGAGTGACCGTGGGGAGACCGGGGAACTGGGCACGGTGCTCCGAGTGACCGAGGGGAGACCGGGGAACTGGGCACGGTGCTCCGAGTGACCGAGGGGAGAGACCAGGGAACTGGGCACGGTGCTCCGAGTGACCGAGGGGAACTGTGCACGGTGCTCTCAGTGACCGAGGGGAGACCGGGGAACTGGGCACAGTGCTCCGAGTGACCGAGGGGAGACCGGGGAACTGGGCACGGTGCTCCGAGTGTGGGTCTGACCGAGGGGGGACCGGGGAACTGTGCACGGTGCTCCGAGTGACCGAGGGGAGACCGGGGAACTGGGCACGGTGCTCCGAGTGTGGGTCTGACCGAGGGGAGACCGGGGAACTGGGCACGGTGCTCCGAGTGACCGAGGGGAGAGACCGGGGAACTGTGCACGGTGCTCCGAGTGACCGAGGGGAGAGACCGGGGAACTGGGCACGGTGCTCCGAGTGACCGAGGGGAGAGACCGGGGAACTGGGCACGGTGCTCCGAGTGACCGAGGGGAGAGACCGGGGAACTGGGCACGGTGCTCCGAGTGACCGAGGGGAGACCGGGGAACTGGGCACGGTGCTCCGAGTGTGGGGTCTGACCGAGGGGAGAGTCCGGGGAACTGGGCACGGTGCTCCGAGTGACCGAGGGGAGAGCGGGGAACTGTGCACGGTGCTCCGAGTGTGGGTCTGACCGAGGGGAGACCGGGGAACTGGGCACGGTGCTCCGAGTGTGGGGTCTGACCGAGGGGACACTGGGGAACTGGGCACGGTGCTCCGAGTGACCGAGGAGAGAGACCGGGGAACTGGGCACGGTGCTCCGAGTGACCGAGGGGAGACCGGGGAACTGTGCACCTTGCTCCGAGTGACCAAGGGGAGAGACCGGGGAACTGTGCACGGTGCTCCGAGTGTGGGTCTGACCGAGGGGAGACCGGAGAACTGTGCACGGTGCTCCGAGTGACCGAGGGGAGACCGGGGAACTGTGCACGGTGCTCCGAGTGACCGAGGGGAGACCGGGGAACTGGGCACGGTGCTCCGAGTGTGGGGTCTGACCGAGGGGAGACCGGGGAACTGTGCACGGTGCTCCGAGTGTGGGTCTGACCGAGGGGAGAGACCGGGGAACTGTGCACGGTGCTCCGAGTGACCGAGGGGAGAGACCGGGGAACTGTGCACGGTGCTCCGAGTGTGGGTCTGACTGAGGGGAGACCGGGGAACTGTGCACGGTGCTCCGAGTGTGGGTCTGACCGAGGGGAGACCGGGGAACTGGGCACGGTGCTCCGAGTGTGGGTCTGACCGAGGGGAGACCGGGGAACTGTGCACGGTGCTCCGAGTGACTGAGGGGAGAGACCGGGGAACTGTGCACGGTGCTCCGAGTGTGGGGTCTGACTGAGGGGAGACCGGGGAACTGGGCACGGTGCCCCGAGTGTGGGGTCTGACTGAGGGGAGACCGGGGAACTGTGCACGGTGCTCCGAGTGACCGATGGGAGACTGGGGAACTGTGCACGGTGCTCCGAGTGAGGGGTCTGACCGAGGGGAGAGACCGGGGAACTGGGCACGGTGCTACGAGTGACCGTGGGGAGACCGGGGAACTGGGCACGGTGCTCCGAGTGACCGAGGGGAGACCGGGGAACTGTGCACGGTGCACCGAGTGACCGAGGGGAGAGACCGGGGAACTGAGCACGGTGCTCCGAGTGAGGGGTCTGACCGAGGGGAGACCGGGGAACTGGGCACGGTGCTCCGAGTGACCGAGGGGAGACCGGGGAACTGGGCACGGTGCTCCGAGTGACCGAGGGGAGAGACCAGGGAACTGGGCACGGTGCTCCGAGTGACCGAGGGGAACTGTGCACGGTGCTCTCAGTGACCGAGGGGAGACCGGGGAACTGGGCACAGTGCTCCGAGTGACCGAGGGGAGACCGGGGAACTGGGCACGGTGCTCCGAGTGAGGGGTCTGACCGAGGGGAGACCGGGGAGCTGTGCACGGTGCTCCGAGTGACCGAGGGGAGAGACCGGGGAACTGGGCAGGGTGCTCCGAGTGACCGAGGGGAGACCGGGGAACTGTGCACCTTGCTCCGAGTGACCGAGGGGAGAGACCGGGGAACTGGGCACGGTGCTCCGAGTGACCGAGGGGAGAGACCGGGGAACTGGGCACGGTGCTCCGAGTGTGGGTCTGACCGAGGGGAGACCGGGGAACTGGGCACGTTGCTCCGAGTGACCGAGGGGAGACCGGGGAACGGTGCACGGTGCTCCGAGTGACCGAGGGGAGACCGGGGAACTGTGCACGGTGCTCCGAGTGACCGAGGGGAACTGTGCACGGTGCTCTCAGTGACCGAGGGGAGACCGGGGAACTGGGCACAGTGCTCCGAGTGACCGAGGGGAGACCGGGGAACAGTGCAGGGTGCTCCGAGTGTGGGTCTGACCGAGGGGAGACCGGGGAACTGGGCACGGTGCTCCGAGTGACCGAGGGGAGAGACCGGGGAACTGTGCACGGTGCTCCGAGTGACCGAGGGGAGAGACCGGGGAACTGGACACGGTGCTCCGAGTGACCGAGGGGAGAGACCGGGGAACTGGGCACGGTGCTCCGAGTGACCGAGGGGAGAGACCGGGGAACTGGGCACGGTGCTCCGAGTGACCGAGGGGAGACCGGGGAGCTGTGCACGGTGCTCCGAGTGTGGGGTCTGACCGAGGGGACACCGGGGAACTGGGCACGGTGCTCCGAGTGACCGAGGGGAGAGACCGGGGAACTGTGCACGGTGCTCCGAGTGTGGGTCTGACCGAGGGGAGACCGGGGAACTGGGCACGGTGCTCCGAGTGTGGGGTCTGACCGAGGGGAGACTGGGGAACTGGGCACGGTGCTCCGAGTGACCGAGGGGAACCGGGGAACTGTGCACGGTGCTCCGAGTGAGGGGTCTGACCGAGGGGAGAGACCGGGGAACTGGGCACGGTGCTCCGAGTGTGGGGTCTGACCGAGGGGAGACCGGGGAACTGTGCACGGTGCTCCGAGTGACCGAGGGGAGACCGGGGAACTGGGCACGGTGCTCCGAGTGACCGAGGGGAGAGACCGGGGAACTGGGCACGGTGCTCCGAGTGACCGAGGGGAGACCGGGGAACTGTGCACGGTGCTCCGAGTGACCGAGGGGAGACCGGGGAACTGGGCACGGTGCTCCGAGTGTGGGGTCTGACCGAGGGGAGACTGGGGAACTGTGCACGGTGCTCCGAGTGACCAAGGGGAGACCGGGGAACTGTGCACGGTGCTCCGAGTGTGGGGTCTGACCGAGGGGAGACCGGGGAACGCCGCACGGTGCTCCGAGTGACCGAGAGGAGACCGGGGAACTGTGCACGGTGCTCCGAATGTGGGCTCTGACCGAGGGGAGACTGGGGAACTGTGCACCGTGCTCCGAATGACCAAGGGGAGACCGGGGAACTGGGCACGGTGCTCCGAGTGTGGGGTCTGACCGAGGGGAGAGACCGGGGAACTGGGCACGGTGCTCCGAGTGACCGAGGGGAGACCGGGGAACGGTGCACGGTGCTCCGAGTGTGGGGTCTGACCGAGGGGAGAGACCGGGGAACTGTGCACGGTGCTCCGAGTGTGGGGTCTGACCGAGGGGAGACCGGGGAACTGGGCACGGTGCTCCGAGTGTGGGGTCTGACCGAGGGGAGACCGGGGAACTGGGCACAGTGCTCCGAGTGTGGGGTCTGACCGAGGGGAGAGACCGGGGAACTGTGCACGGTGCTCCGAGTGACCGAGGGGAGAGACCGGGGAACTGTGCACGGTGCTCCGAGTGTGGGGTCTGACCGAGGGGAGAGACCGGGGAACTGTGCACGGTGCTCCGAGTGTGGGTCTGACCGAGGGGAGACCGGGGAACTGGGCACGGTGCTCCGAATGTGGGGTCTGACCGAGGGGAGACCGGGGAGCTGTGCACGGTGCTCCGAGTGTGGGGTCTGACCGAGGGGACACCGGGGAACTGGGCACGGTGCTCCGAGTGTGGGGTCTGACCGAGGGGAGACCAGGGAACTGTGCACGGTGCTCTGAGTGACCGAGGGGAGAGACCGGGGAACTGGGCACGGTGCTCCGAGTGACCGAGGGGAGAGACCGGGGAACTGTGCACGGTGCTCCGAGTGACCGAGGGGAGACCGGGGAACTGTGCACGGTGCTCCGAGTGTGGGTCTGACTGAGGGGAGACCGGGGAACTGTGCACGATGCTCCGAGTGTGGGTCTGACCGAGGGGAGACCGGGGAACTGTGCACGGTGCTCCGAGTGACCGAGGGGAGAGCGGGGAACTGGGCACGGTGCTCCGAGTGACCGAGGGGAGACCGGGGAACGGTGCACGGTGCTCCGAGTGACCGAGGGGAGACCGGGGAACTGGGCACGGTGCTCCGAGTGACCGAGGGGAGAGACCGGGGAACTGTGCACGGTGCTCCGAGTGACCGAGGGGAGAGACCGGGGAACTGGGCACGGTGCTCCGAGTGACCGAGGGGAGAGACCGGGGAACTGTGCACGGTGCTCCGAGTGACCGAGGGGAGAGACCGGGGAACTGGGCACGGTGCTCCGAGTGACCGAGGGGAGACCGGGGAGCTGTGCACGGTGCTCCGAGTGTGGGGTCCGACCGAGGGGACACCGGGGAACTGGGCACGGTGCTCCGAGTGACCGAGGGGAGAGACCGGGGAACTGTGCACGGTGCTCCGAGTGTGGGTCTGACCGAGGGGAGACCGGGGAACTGGGCACGGTGCTCCGAGTGTGGGGTCTGACCGAGGGGAGACTGGGGAACTGGGCACGGTGCTCCGAGTGACCGAGGGGAGACCGGGGAACTGGGCACGGTGCTCCGAGTGACCGAGGGGAGAGACCGGGGAACTGGGCACGGTGCTCCGAGTGACCGAGGGGAGACCGGGGAACTGTGCACGGTGCTCCGAGTGACCGAGGGGAGACCGGGGAACTGGGCACGGTGCTCCGAGTGTGGGGTCTGACCGAGGGGAGACTGGGGAACTGTGCACGGTGCTCCGAGTGACCAAGGGGAGACCGGGGAACTGTGCACGGTGCTCCGAGTGTGGGGTCTGACCGAGGGGAGACCGGGGAACGCCGCACGGTGCTCCGAGTGACCGAGAGGAGACCGGGGAACTGTGCACGGTGCTCCGAGTGTGGGCTCTGACCGAGGGGAGACTGGGGAACTGTGCACCGTGCTCCGAATGACCAAGGGGAGACCGGGGAACTGGGCACGGTGCTCCGAGTGTGGGGTCTGACCGAGGGGAGAGACCGGGGAACTGGGCACGGTGCTCCGAGTGACCGAGGGGAGACCGGGGAACGGTGCACGGTGCTCCGAGTGTGGGGTCTGACCGAGGGGAGAGACCGGGGAACTGTGCACGGTGCTCCGAGTGTGGGGTCTGACCGAGGGGAGACCGGGGAACTGTGCACGGTGCTCCGAGTGACCGAGGGGAGACCGGGGAACTGGGCACGGTGCTCCGAGTGACCGAGGGGAGACCGGGGAACGGTGCACGGTGCTCCGAGTGTGGGTCTGACCGAGGGGAGAGACCGGGGAACTGTGCACGGTGCTCCGAGTGTGGGGTCTGACCGAGGGGAGACCGGGGAACTGGGCACAGTGCTCCGAGTGTGGGGTCTGACCGAGGGGAGAGACCGGGGAACTGTGCACGGTGCTCCGAGTGACCGAGGGGAGAGACCGGGGAACTGTGCACGGTGCTCCGAGTGTGGGGTCTGACCGAGGGGAGAGACCGGGGAACTGTGCACGGTGCTCCGAGTGTGGGTCTGACCGAGGGGAGACCGGGGAACTGGGCACGGTGCTCCGAATGTGGGGTCTGACCGAGGGGAGACCGGGGAGCTGTGCACGGTGCTCCGAGTGTGGGGTCTGACCGAGGGGACACCGGGGAACTGGGCACGGTGCTCCGAGTGTGGGGTCTGACCGAGGGGAGACCAGGGAACTGTGCACGGTGCTCTGAGTGACCGAGGGGAGAGACCGGGGAACTGGGCACGGTGCTCCGAGTGACCGAGGGGAGAGACCGGGGAACTGTGCACGGTGCTCCGAGTGACCGAGGGGAGACCGGGGAACTGTGCACGGTGCTCCGAGTGTGGGTCTGACTGAGGGGAGACCGGGGAACTGTGCACGATGCTCCGAGTGTGGGTCTGACCGAGGGGAGACCGGGGAACTGTGCACGGTGCTCCGAGTGACCGAGGGGAGAGCGGGGAACTGGGCACGGTGCTCCGAGTGACCGAGGGGAGACCGGGGAACGGTGCACGGTGCTCCGAGTGACCGAGGGGAGACCGGGGAACTGGGCACGTTGCTCCGAGTGACCGAGGGGAGACCGGGGAACTGTGCACGGTGCTCCGAGTGAACGAGGGGAGACCGGGGAACTGTGCACGGTGCTCCGAGTGACCGAGGGGAGACCGGGGAACAGTGCACGATGCTCCGAGTGTGGGGTCTGACCGAGGGGAGACCGGGGAACGGCGCACGGTGCTCCGAGTGACCGAGGGGAGACCGGGGAACTGGGCACGGTGCTCCGAGTGACCGAGGGGAGACCGGGGAACTGTGCACGGTGCTCCGAGTGTGGGGTCTGACCGAGGGGAGAGACCGGGGAACTGTGCACGGTGCTCCGAGTGTGGGGTCTGACCGAGGGGAGACTGGGGAACTGTGCACGGTGCTCCGAGTGACCAAGGGGAGACCGGGGAACGGTGCACGGTGCTCCGAGTGTGGGGTCTGACCGAGGGGAGAGACCGGGGAACTGTGCACGGTGCTCCGATTGTGGGGTCTGACCGAGGGGAGACCGGGGAACTGTGCACGGTGCTCCGAGTGACCGAGGGGAGACCGGGGAACGGTGCACGGTGCTCCGAGTGTGGGGTCTGACCGAGGGGAGAGACCGGGGAACTGTACACGGTGCTCCGAGTGTGGGGTCTGACCGAGGGGAGAGACCGGGGAACTGGGCACGGTGCTCCGAGTGTGGGTCTGACCGAGGGGAGACCGGGGAACTGGGCACGGTGCTCCGAGTGACCGAGGGGAGACCGGGGAACTGTGCACGGTGCTCCGAGTGACCGTGGGGAGAGACCGGGGAACTGTGCACGGTGCTCCGAGTGACCGAGGGGAGAGACCGGGGAACTGTGCACGGTGCTCCGAGTGTGGGTCTGACCGAGGGGAGACCGGGGAACTGTGCACGGTGCTCCGAGTGACCGAGGGGAGACCGGGGAACTGTGCACGGTGCTCCGAGTGACCGAGGGGAGACCGGGGAACGGTGCACGGTGCTCCGAGTGTGGGGTCTGACCGAGGGGACAGACCGGGGAACTGTGCACGGTGCTCCGAGTGACCGAGGGGAGAGACCGGGGAACTGTGCACGGTGCTCCGAGTGACTGAGGGGAGACCGGGGAACTGTGCACGGTGCTCCGAGTGACCGAGGGGAGAGACCGGGGAACTGGGCACGGTGCTCCGAGTGTGGGGTCTGACCGAGGGGAGAGACCGGGGAACTGTGCACGGTGCTCCGAGTGACCGAGGGGAGACCGGGGAACGGGGCACGGTGCTCCGAGTGACCGAGGGGAGACCGGGGAACTGGGCAGGGTGCTCCGAGTGACCGAGGGGAGACCGGGGAACTGGGCACGGTGCTCCGAGTGACCGAGGGAGACCGGGGAACTGGGCACGGTGCTCCGAGTGTGGGGTCTGACCGAGGGGAGACCGGGGAACTAGGCACGGTGCTCCGAGTGACCGAGGGGAGACCGGGGAACTGGGCACGGTGCTCCGAGTGACCGAGGGGAGACCGGGGAACTGGGCACGGTGCTCCGAGTGTGGGGTCTGACCGAGGGGAGACCGGGGAACTGTGCACGGTGCTCCGAGTGACTGAGTGGAGACCGGGGAACTGTGCACGGTGCTCCGAGTGACCGAGTGGAGACCGGGGAACTGTGCACGGTGCTCCGAGTGACCGAGGGGAGAGACCGGGGAACTGTGCACGGTGCTCCGAGTGACCGAGGGGAGACGGGGGAACTGTGCACAGTGCTCCGAGTGACCGAGGGGAGACCGGGGAACTGTGCACGGTGCTCCGAGTGACCGAGGGGAGACCGGGGAACTGTGCACGGTGCTCCGAGTGACTGAGGGGAGACCGGGGAACTGTGCACGGTGCTCCGAGTGACCGAGGGGAGACGGAGGAACTGTGCACAGTGCTCCGAGTGACCGAGGGGAGACCGGGGAACTGTGCACGGTGCTCCGAGTGACCGAGGGGAGACCGGGGAACTGTGCACGGTGCTCCGAGTGACTGAGGGGAGACCGGGGAACTGTGCACGGTGCTCCGAGTGACCGAGGGGAGACCGGGGAACTGTGCACGGTGCTCCGAGTGACCGAGGGGAGAGACCGGGGAACTGGGCACGGTGCTCCGAGTGACCGAGGGGAGAGACCGGGGAACTGGGCACGGTGCCCCGTGTGTGGGGTCTGACCGAGGGGAGACCGGGGAACTGTGCACGGTGCTCGGTGTGTGGGGTCTGACCAAGGGGAGACCGGGGAACTGTGCACGGTGCTCCGAGTGACCGAGGGGAGAGAGCGGGGAACTGGGCACGGTGCTCCGAGTGACCGAGGGGAGACCGGGGAACTGTGCACCGTGCTTCGAGTGACCGAGGGGAGAGACCGGGGAACTGTGCACGGTGCTCCGAGTGACCGAGGGGAGAGTGGGGAACTGTGCACCGTGCTTCGAGTGACACTGGGTGTGTGGGGAACGAGGAGGTTGGGGGGGATGGGACAATATCAACGTTTCAAAGGATTGTGGGGGGAACGTGGGATAGGAAGGGGGTTAGGGGAGATGGGGCAGATGGGAGGGGAATGGATTGGGTTAGGGTATCTGGGTTAGCAGGGAAGAGATGGGCCGAAGGGTCTCTGATTCCCTGCTGTA